>NW_028135655.1:0-240000 GCF_964662115.1 Mustela nivalis
TCTGATTTCTGCATCACCTTCAACCCTGGGCAGTGATTGGAGATAAGGTCTAGGTTCTGAAACCTGAAAACTGATGTTGGGAAGAGATGACGACCTAAGGCCATGGCGGCTCGATGTGCTCAGTGTGCGGCCAGCTGTCTGGGAGGGGCCAGGGGGTCCAGGCTCAGGATGTGTCAGAAAGGGCATCAGTGCCCTGGTTAGCCTATGTATTTGGGGTACTGCCAAGGTCGGTGCAGGTTGATCCTCATTTGGGATTACTGGGTAGCACCAGAGGACAATGTTTTTCTTCTGGAGGGCCGGCAGAGTGCTGCATTGTAGTTCTGGATTGCCAAACTGGAGGGCTTGTGGGCCAGTAGTCTGACGACAAAAGTCTGAGAACACAAGCTAGGCTTAGGTTTCTGGGTGAGGCCATGGCACGCACAATCTACAGACCTGAATCGAGATCTCGTGCATCTGAAGTCAGGGCAAGGATCAGACGATCGCTCAGGTTGGAGTTTCTGTCCCTGATGGCCCCTTCATGAATGGGCGGGGGCATCACGAGGCCATGGGGGTTTTCCCACGATGGGAGTTGTGAGAAGCTCCAAACTGCAGAGAGTCTTCTGCAGGACAATTGAGACCTGTTTTTGGCTCCAGGCCAATGATTCTGAGCAGGGTTCTAAGGATGGATGGCTGGGTAGCCCACCTCGCATTCCAATTGTCTCCTAGCAACAAGACAGGTTAGATATCCTGGATCTGTGGGGAGCAACCGAGGACGCTGAGTTGAAATGGACACCCCTGGGGATGGGTCCTAACGTGCTTTTGTGTCTATGGAGACCTTGGAATGAAGCGGTGGCACTGGGGCCCTAAAGGGTTCTCCTAAACAGAGGCTTTGACACAGCTCCAACGTGCAAGTTTCCCATGTGTAGATGAGATGTTTTCTGATGGGTGAGTCAAGAAACAGCTATATGCTGCTTTTGAAATCCAGGCCTCTGAGGAGAGATGCCTGGAAACCAAAGCAATGGATCTGATTAGTGCCTAGGGGCCTGTTCTTTCCTTTTTACCTCTGGGGACATCTGTCTATGGGTCTGAGTGCAGGTAGGTGCTCAGTTGGGCTCAGATTGCCCCTGTTGTTCCTGGGAAGCCACCACTATTGAGATGGATCAGGGACTTTGGAGGTTTATCCTATTAGAAGGGTTGTGGCCATTGGAATGGGCACACACAATTCCCTTGGAGAGGGCAAGTACAGTCCTCAGGTTTGGCTCCAGGGGCCTGAGCCAGTAGTGTGTGTAGGCCAGGGCTGTTTGGACAGTTGTCTGAAAACACAAACTCGGCTTATGTTTCGAGTCATAGGTATGGCAGGACTGATCTACAGACCATGAGGAGAACTCTTCGGGATTTGAAAGAATGGCGAGTGTGAGGCTCCTGCTCAAGTTTTTGTCTCTGGATATCGTGTCACTCACGGTCGTGGAATTTCTGGGTGACTTCATGGGAAATGGACGAGTCTTACTCTATGGTGATTTGGCCCCGTCCAAAGAGTTTGGGGTCATTCTGTGGGCTGGAAAAAGTCCGTTTTTTTTTTTTTATTCTTGTTTTTTTCTTTTTTATCCTCAGGTGTCCCATTAAATGAGGGATTCCAGAGTAGAGCCCTGGGGAGGGGCGACTGGACCATCAGAAATTTGGTTAAAAATTGGGGCCTAGGGCATGTCAAGCCCATTATGACATCTAATGGTCCAGCAACTGAGAGGACTTACTAGAGGACAGGACTCATGCTGAGGGTCACAATGCGTGTGTATGCCCTCGTAACACTCAAGAATGGGCGGGGCCTCAGGGTGAATGCTGGTTTCTCCTACACTGAACGTTGGACAACGTGTCAACCACAGGATTCTTGCCATGGGTAAGGAGGAGTTCTGATTTCTGCATCACACTCACCCCTGGGAAGTGATTGGAGATAAGGTCTCGGTTCTGAAGCCTGAAAACTGAGGTAGGGAAGAGATGATGACCTAAGGCCATGGCAGGTTTTATGTGCTCAGTGTGCAGTCAGCTTTCTGGGTGTTGGTCAGGAGGTCCGGGCTCAGGTTGTGTTCGAAAGTGCATTAGTGCCCAGGTTAGAGTATATAATTTGGGTAAAGTCGAGTGCTGTGTAGGTTTACCCTCATTTAAGGTGCCTGGGCAGCTCATGAGGCAATAATTTTTTTTCTAGAGGGCAGGCAGAGTGCTGCATTGTGGGTCCTGAATTGCTAAACTTGAGGGCTTCGGGGCCAGGAGTGTGAGGACTGAAGTCTGAGAAGACAAGCTAGACTTGGGTTTCAGGGCGAGGGCACGGCAGGTACCCCCTGCAGATCTGAACCAATATCTCATGCATCTGAAGTCAGGGCGAGGATCAGACGTTGGCTCAGGTTGGAGTTTCTGAGCATGACGGCCGCTTCATGAAGGGAGCGGAATCTCGAGGCCATTGAGGTTTTCCCACGTTGGGAGTTGTGGGATGCCCCCTTCATGGATTCCTTCTGCGGGACAATTGAGACCTGTTGGACAGCTCCAGGACATCCCATATGGAATGACTCCAGAGCACCGTTCGCGGATGGATGCCTGGGAAGCCCGCCTCGCATTCCAATTGTCTCCTAGCAACAAGACAGTTTAGATCTGATGGCTCTGTGGGAGCAACCGGGGTGGCTGAGTTGAAATGGACTTTCCTGAGGATGGGTCCTAATGCGTTTTTGTGTCCATGAGGGCCTTGGAATGGGGCGGTGGCACCGGGACCCTGAAGTACTCTCCTAAGCTTTGGACATGGCTCCCATGCACAGGTTTCCTTGTGGAGACGAGATGAGTGCTGATGGATGCCTCAGGAAAACCCCGATGCTCGTATTGGAATCAGGCTTTTGAGGACACATGCCTGTAACCCAAAGCAATGGATCCTATTATGGCCTAGGGTCCTGTCTGGTTCAATCTTCTTCTCTGGGGACATCCATCTATGGTATGAGTGGAGGTCGATTATCAGCTGGTGTCAGACAGCCCTTGTTTGTTCCGGGCGACCTACACTATTGGGATGGCCTCAGGGACTTTGGAGGTTTCTCCTAATTTGTACGATTTTGGACCATGGAATGGGCAGAATTCCCATGGATTGGTAGGGACAGTCCTAATGTGTGGCTCCAGGGGCCCAGCCTGGAGGGTGTGTGGCCCAAGACTTTGAGGACAGAAGTCTGAAAACACAAACTCAGCTTAGGTTTGGGGACGTAGGTATGGCAGGCCCGATCTACAAACCATAAGAAGAACTCTTCAGGATATGAAGAAAGTGCGAGTTTGAGGCTCTTGCTCAGGCTTTTGTCTCTGGATTTTGTATCAGAGATGGCCGTGGAAATTCGGGGACGCCTCATGGGCCATGGAAGAATCTTCCTCACTGAGGATTTGGCCCGATTCCCAATTGCTTTTCGTCAATCTGTGGGATGGGAGGACTCATTTCAGTTTTGTTACCTCAGGTGTCCCACCAAAAAAGGAATTCCAAAGCCAAGCTGTGGGGAAGAATGAAGAAACAACCCGAACTATGGTTAAAAATTGGGGCCTAGGGGCATGGCAAGCCCAATATGATATCTCTTCATCCAGCCACTGGGTGGCCTTACTTGAGGACTGGGCTCAGCCTGAGCGTCACAATGTGTGTTTGTGACCAATGTGGCCCGCGAGCATGGGCTGGGCCTCATGGGCCACACTGGTTTCAACTACACTGAACGTTGGACAACATGCCAACCACAAGGTTTCTTGCCATGGGGAAGGAGTTCTGATTTCTGCATCACCTTCAACCCTGGGCAGTGATTGGAGATAAGGTCTAGGTTCTGAAAACTGAAAACTGATGTTGGGAAGAGATGACGACCTAAGGCCATGGCGGCTCGATGTGCTCAGTGTGCGGCCAGGTGTCTGGGAGGGGCCAGGGGTTCCAGGCTCAGGCTGTGTCAGAAAGGGCATTAGTACCCTGGTCAGCCTATGTATTTGGGGTACAGCCAAGGTCGGTGCAGGTTGATCCTCATTTGGGATTACTGGGTAGCACCAGAGGACAATGTTTTTCTTCTGGAGGGCCGGCAGAGTGTTGCATTGTAGTTCTGGATTGCCAAACTGGAGGGCTTGTGGGCCAGTAGTCTGACGACAAAAGTCTGAGAACACAAGCTAGGCTTAGGTTTCTGGGTGAGGCCATGGCACGCACAATCTACAGACCTGAATCGAGATCTCGTGCATCTGAGGTCAGGGCGAGGATCAGACGATCGCTCAGGTTGGAGTTTCTGTCCCTGATGGCCCCTTCATGAATGGGCGGGGGCATCACGAGGCCATGGGGGTTTTCCCACGATGGGAGTTGTGAGAAGCTCCAAACTGCAGAGAGTCTTCTGCAGGACAATTGAGACCTGTTGTTTGGCTCCAGGCCAATGATTCTGAGCAGGGTTCTAAGGATGGATGGCTGGGTAGCCCACTTCGCATTCCAATTGTCTCCTAGCAACAAGACAGGTTAGATCTCCTGGATCTGTGGGGAGCAACCGAGGAGGCTGAGTTGAAATGGACACCCCTGGGGATGGGTCCTAACGTGCTTTTGTGTCTATGGAGACCTTGGAATGAAGCGGTGGCACTGGGGCCCTAAAGGGTTCTCCTAAACAGAGGCTTTGACACAGCTCCAACGTGCAAGTTTCCCATGTGTAGATGAGATGTTTTCTGATGGGTGAGTCAAGAAACAGCTATATGCTGCTTTTGAAATCCAGGCCTCTGAGGAGAGATGCCTGGAAACCAAAGCAATGGATCTGATTAGTGCCTAGGGGCCTGTTCTTTCCTTTTTACCTCTGGGGACATCTGTCTATGGGTCTGAGTGCAGGTAGGTGCTCAGTTGGGCTCAGATTGCCCCTGTTGTTCCTGGGAAGCCACCACTATTGAGATGGATCAGGGACTTTGGAGGTTTATCCTATTAGAAGGGTTGTGGCCATTGGAATGGGCACACACAATTCCCTTGGAGAGGGCAAGTACAGTCCTCAGGTTTGGCTCCAGGGGCCTGAGCCTGTAGGGTGTGTAGGCCAGGGCTGTTTGGACAGTTGTCTGAAAACACAAACTCGGCTTATGTTTCGAGTCATAGGTATGGCAGGACTGATCTACAGACCATGAGGAGAACTCTTCGGGATTTGAAAGAAGGGCGAGTGTGAGGCTCCTGCTCAAGTTTTTGTCTCTGGATATCGTGTCACTCACGGTCGTGGAATTTCTGGGTGACTTCATGGGAAATGGACGAGTCTTACTCTCTGGTGGTTTGGCCCCGTCCAAAGAGTTTGGGGTCATTCTGTGGGCTGGAAGAAGTCCGTTTTTTTTTTGTTTTTGTTTTATCCTTGTTTTTTTCTTTTTTATCCTCAGGTGTCCCACCAAATGAGTGATTCCAGAGTAGAGCCCAGGGGAGGGGCGACAGGACCATCAGAAATTTGGTTAAAAATTGGGGCCTAGGGACATGTCAAGCCCATTATGACATCTAATGGTCCAGCAACTGAGAGGACTTACTAGAGGACAGGACTCATGCTGAGGGTCACAATGCGTGTGTATGCCCTCGTCGCACTCAAGAATGGGCGGGGCCTCAGGGTGAATGCTGGTTTCTCCTACACTGAACTTTGGACAACGTGCCAACCACAGGGTTCTTGCCATGGGTAAGGAGGAGTTCTGATTTCTGCATCACACTCACCCCTGGGAAGTGATTGGAGATAAGGTCTCGGTTCTGAAGCCTGAAAACTGAGGTAGGGAAGAGATGATGACCTAAGGCCATGGCGGGTTTTATGTGCTCAGTGTGCGGTCAGCTTTCTGGGTGTTGGTCAGGAGGTCCGGGCTCAGGTTGTGTTCGACAGTGCATTAGTGCCCTGGTTAGACTATATAATTTGGGTAAAGTCGAGTGCTGTGTAGGTTTACCCTCATTTAAGGTGCCTGGGCAGCTCATGAGGCAATAATTTTTTTTCAGAGGGCAGGCAGAGTGCTGCATTGTGGGTCCGAAATTGCCAAACTTGAGGGCTTCGGGGCCAGGAGTGTGAGGACGGAAGTCTGAGAAGACAAGCTAGACTTGGGTTTCAGGGCGAGGGCACGGCAGGTACCCCCTGCAGATCTGAACCAATATCTCATGCATCTGAAGTCAGGGCGAGGATCAGACGTTGGCTCAGGTTGGAGTTTCTGAGCATGACGGCCGCTTCATGAAGGGAGCGGAATCTCGAGGCCATTGAGGATTTCCCACGTTGGGAGTTGTGGGATGCCCCCTTCATGGATTCCTTCTGCGGGACAATTGAGACCTGTTGGACAGCTCCAGGACATCCCATATGGAATGACTCCAGAGCACCGTTCGCGGATGGATGCCTGGGAAGCCCGCCTCGCATTCCAATTGTCTCCTAGCAACAATACAGTTTAGATCTGATGGCTCTGCGGGAGCAACCGGGGTGACTGAGTTGAAATGGACTTTCCTGAGGATGGGTCCTAATGCGTTTTTGTGTCCATGAGGGCCTTGGAATGGGGCGGTGGCACCGGGACCCTGAAGTACTCTCCTAAGCTTTGGACATGGCTCCCATGCACAGGTTTCCTTGTGGAGAAGAGATGAGTTCTGATGGGTGCCTCAGGAAAACCCCTATGCTCATATTGGAATCAGGCTTTTGAGGACACATGCCTGTAACCCAAAGCAATGGATCCTATTATGGCCTAGGGTCCTGTCTGGTTCAATCTTCTTCTCTGGGGACATCCATCTATGGTATGAGTGGAGGTCGATTATCAGCTGGTGTCAGACAGCCCTTGTTTGTTCCGGGCGACCTACACTATTGGGATGGCCTCAGGGACTTTGGAGGTTTCTCCTAATTTGTACGATTTTGGACCATGGAATGGGCAGAATTCCCATGGATTGGTAGGCACAGTCCTAATGTGTGGCTCCAGGGGCCCAGCCTGGAGGGTGTGTGGCCCAAGACTTTGAGGACAGAAGTCTGAAAACACAAACTCAGCTTAGGTTTGGGGACGTAGGTATGGCAGGCCCGATCTACAAACCATAAGAAGAACTCTTCAGGATATGAAGAAAGTGCGAGTCTGAGGCTCTTGCTCAGGCTTTTGTCTCTGGATTTTGTATCAGAGATGGCCGTGAAATGTCGGGGACGCCTCATGGGCCATGGACGAATCTTCCTCTCTGAGGATTTGGCCCGATTCCCAATTGCTTTTCGTCAATCTGTGGGATGGGAGGACTCATTTCAGGTTTGTTACCTCAGGTGTCCAACCAAAAGAGGAATTCGAAAGCCAAGCCGTGGGGAAGACTGAAGGGACAACCCGAACTATGGTTAAAAATTGGGACCTAGGGGCATGGCAAGCCCAATATGATATCTCTTCATCCAGCTACTGAGTGGCCTTACTTGAGGACTGGGCTCAGCCTGAGCGTCACAATGTGTGTTTGTGACCAATGTGGCCCGCGAGCATGGGCGGGGCCTCATGGGCCACACTGGTTTCAACTACACTGAACGTTGGACAACATGCCAACCACAAGGTTTCTTGCCATGGGGAAGGAGTTCTGATTTCTGCATCACCTTCAACCCTGGGCAGTGATTGGAGATAAGGTCTAGGTTCTGAAACCTGAAAACTGATGTTGGGAAGAGATGACGACCTAAGGCCATGGCGGCTCGATGTGCTCAGTGTGCGGCCAGGTGTCTGGGAGGGGCCAGGGGTTCCAGGCTCAGGCTGTGTCAGAAAGGGCATTAGTGCCCTGGTCAGCCTATGTATTTGGGGTACAGCCAAGGTCGGTGCAGGTTGATCCTCATTTGGGATTACTGGGTAGCACCAGAGGACAATGTTTTTCTTCTGGAGGGCCGGCAGAGTGCTGCATTGTAGTTCTGGATTGCCAAACTGGAGGGCTTGTGGGCCAGTAGTCTGACGACAAAAGTCTGAGAACACAAGCTAGGCTTAGGTTTCTGGGTGAGGCCATGGCACGCACAAACTACAGACCTGAATCGAGATCTCGTGCATCTGAAGTCAGGGCGAGGATCAGAGGATCGCTCAGGTTGGAGTTTCTGTCCCTGATGGCCCCTTCATGAATGGGCAGGGGCATCACGAGGCCATGGGGGTTTTCCCACGATGGGAGTTGTGAGAAGCTCCAAACTGCAGAGAGTCTTCTGCAGGACAATTGAGACCTGTTTTTGGCTCCAGGCCAATGATTCTGAGCAGGGTTCTAAGGATGGATGGCTGGGTATCCCACCTCGCATTCCAATTGTCTCCTAGCAACAAGACAGGTTAGATCTCCTGGATCTGTGGGGAGCAACCGAGGACGCTGAGTTGAAATGGACACCCCTGGGGATGGGTCCTAACGTGCTTTTGTGTCTATGGAGACCTTGGAATGAAGCGGAGGCACTGGGGCCCTAAATGGTTCTCCTAAACAGAGACTTTGACACAGCCCCAACGTGCAAGTTTCCCATGTGTAGATGAGATGTTTTCTGATGTGTGGGTCAAGAAACAGCTATATGCTGCTTTTGAAATCCAGGCCTCTGAGGAGAGCTGCCTGAAAACCAAAGCAATGGATCTGATTAGTGCCTAGGGGCCTGTTCTTTCCTTTTTATCTCTGGGGACATCTGTCTATGGGTCTGAGTGCAGGTAGGTGCTCAGTTGGGCTCAGATTGCCCCTGTTTTTCCTGGGAAGTCACCACTATTGAGTTGAATCAGGGACTTTGGAGGTTTATCCTATTAGAAGGGTTGTGGCCATTGGAATGGGCACACACAATTCCCTTGGAGAGGGCAAGTACAGTCCTCAGGTTTGGCTCCAGGGGCCTGATCCTGTAGGTTGTGTAGGCCTGGGCTGTTTGGACAGTTGTCTGAAAACACACACCCTCCAGGCTAGGGCCCCTGGAACCACACCTCAGGATTGTTCCTGCCCTCTCAAAGGGAATTCTTCATATTCCATTGGCCACAACCATATAAATCAGGAGAAATCTCCAATGTCCCTGGGACCATCCCAATATTGTAGGCCGCTTGGAACAAACAGGGGTGATCTGACACTAGCTGTGCAACTAGCTCCACACAGACTCGGAGACAGATGTCCCCAGAGAAGAACATTGAACTAGACAGGCCCCTAGGCCCTAATCAGATCCATTGCTTTGGTTTCCAGGCATCTCTTCTCAGAGGCCTGGTTTCCAATACCAGCCTATGGGGTTTCCATAGGCTCCTTCAGAGCAAGTCTTGTCTGCACATTGGAAACTTGCTCGAGGAGCTATGTCAGAACCTCAGAGGCCTGGTTTTCAATACCACCATATGGGGGTTTCCTGAGTCATCAGTCAGAACAAATGTCTTCTCCACATGGGAAACGTGCTCTTTCAAGCTGTGTCAAAACCTCCGGCTAGGAAAATCCTTCAGGGCCCCGGTGCCACCACCTCATTCCAAGGTCTCCATGGACACAATCCCACATTAGGACCCATCTGCAGGAGAGTCTATTTCAACTCAGTGCCCTTGGGTGCTCCCCTAGAGCCAGCAGATCGAACCTATCTTGTCACTAGGAGACAATTGGAATGTGAGGCGGGCTGGCTAGGCATCCATCTGTAGAAAACTACTCTGAAGTAATTCCATATGGGACGTCCTGGAGCCATCCAACAGGTCACAGCTGTCCTGCAGAAGGAATCCTTGCGCTTTGGAGCACCTCACCACTCCCATCATGGTAAAAGCTCTGTGGCCTCGTGGTGCACCGTCCCCTTCATGAAAGAGCCATCTTGGACAGAAACTCCAACCTGAGCCAACGTCTTATCCTCGCCCTGACTTCAGATGCACGAAATCTTGATTCAACTCTGCAGAGTGTGCCTGCCGAAACCCCGCCCCGAAGCAAAACCTAGCTATTGTTCTCAGACTTCGTCCTCACACTCCGAGCCCACCAGCCCTCCAGTTAGGGAATTCTGGAGAGACACAATGCAGCACTCTGACTGCCCTCCAGAAGAGAAACGTTGTCCTATGGGGCTAACCAGAAACACCAAATGAGGATCAACCTGCATGCCACTTGCCTCTACCCCAATTATAAAGTTTCGCTTGGGCGTTAATGCCCTGTCTTGCACAGCCTGAGGTCTGAATTCCCAACCGACACCCAGACAGCTGGCTGTACACTGAGCACATCAGACCCGCCATGGCTTTAGGTCATCATCTCTTCCCAACCTTGGTTTTCAGGCTTCAGAACCTAGACCTTATATATACTCACTACCCAGGGGTGAACGTGATGCAGAAATGAAACTCCTTCTTCCTCAAGGCAGGAAACCTTGTGGTTGGCATGTTTTCCAACGTTCAGTGTAGGAGAATCCAGTGTAGCCCATGAGTCCCTGCCCATGCTTGAGAACCGCAATGGGCACAAACACATTGGGACCCTCAGTGTGAGCCCTGTCCTCAAGTAAAGCCTCTCAGGGGCTGGACCAAGAACCCGCATTGCCATCCCAAGTCCCCCAATATTGATGAGAGGTTGAGAGGTCTAGTCACCCCTATTCAGGTCTCTGCTCTGGAACCCCTGAGGAAAAAAATATCGAAGGGTCTCCTCCATCCCCTGAATGAGCCCCCAAACTTGGGATCTAACCAAATCTTAAAAGAGAAAAAATCATCCATGGCCAAAGAGGCCATCCCGTCATTCCATGGCCACCATTGACACAAAATCTAGAGACAAAAGCCTGGATATATGCCTCACACTTGCCCTTTGTTCATAGCCTGAAAAATTCTCCTCACGGTCTATAGATCAGGCCTGTCATACCTACGTCCCCAAACCTAAGCTGAGTTTGGGTTTTCAGATTTCTGTCCCCACTGTCCTGGCCCACACACCCTCCAGGCTGGGGCCCCTGGAGCCATGCCTCAGGACTGTGCCTGCCTTCTCCAAGCAAATTCTGCCCATTCCATTGGCCACAACCCTAAAGATTAGGAGAACACTCCAACGTCCCTGAGGCCATCCCAATAGTGTTGGCCACTCAGGGAAAACAGGGTGATCTGTCCCAAGATGAGCAACTACCTCAACTCAGACCCATAGACAGATAACCCCAGAGAAGAAGATTGAACCGGACAGGCACCTAGGACCTACTCAGATCCATTGCTTTTGATTCCAGGCATCTCTCCTCAGAGGCCTGGTTTCCAATACCAGCATATGTGTTCTTCTGGAGGTACCAGTCTGAACAAATCTCATTTCCACATGGGAAACATGCATTTTGGAGCTGTGTCACAACCTCCAGTTAAGGGAAACCTTCAGGTCCCAGCAGCCAACACCCCATTCCAAGGTCTCCATGGACACAAACCCACATTATGACCCATCCGCAGGCGAGTCCATTTCAACACATCCCCTTTGGTTGCTCCCCAAAAGAAGCAGATCGAACCTGCCTTGTCACTAGGAGACACTAGGAATGTGAGGCGGGCACTCCAGGAATCCATCCTTAGAACCCTGCACTGCCGTGGTTCCGCATGGGACATCCTGGAGCAATCTGACCGGTCTCGACTGTCCCGTAGAAGGAATCCTTGCCGATTGGAGCAACATACAATGCCAATCGTGGGAAAGTCTCCATAGCCCCATGATGCCCCCCACCATCATGAAGGGGCCATCCTGAACAGAAACTTCAACCTGAGCCTACGTCTGATCCTCGCCCTGACTTCAGATGCATGAGATTTAGATTTAGCTCTACAGAGTGTGCCTGCCATGATCTTGACCCAAAACCTAAGCCTAGCTTGTGTTCTCACACTTCCTTCCTCACAATTCTGGCCCACAAGCCCTCCAGTGTGAGAATTCCGTCGCCACAATGCAGCACTCTTTCTTCCCTCCAGAAGAAAAACGTTGCCCCTGGGGCTACCCAGAAACGCCAAATGAGGATCAACCTGCATGCCACTCAACTTTACTCCAATTATACAGTCTAAGCTTGGCACTAATGCCCTGTCTGACACAGCCTGAGCCTGGACCTCCTGGATGACACCCAGAAAGGTGGTGTCACACCTAAGGACTGTGCCAGTGCTCTCCAAGGGAACTCTGCCCGTTTCATTTGCCACAACCTTACAGATTAGGAGAAACCTCCAATTCCCAAGACCAGTCCAATAGTGTTGGCCTCCCCCAACAAACATGGGTGATCTGACACAAGCTGAGCAGTGACCTCCATTCTGAATCTTAGACAGAGACACTCAGAGGAGAATATTGAAAAGGACAGGCCCCTAGACCGTAATCAGATCCATTGCTTTGGATTCCAGGCATTGTTCCCCAGATGCTTGGTTTCCAATACCAGGTTGAGGGGGTTTCAGAACAAATCTCGTCTCTACATGGGAAACTTGCTCTTTGGAGCTGCATCAAAACCTCAGGTTAGGAGAATTCTTCAGGGCAACAGAGCCACTGCCCCATTCCAAGGGATCCATGGACACAAATCCACATCGACTGATCCTCATGAGATTCCATTTCAATTCAGCCCCCTCGGTTGTTCCCCCAGTGACAGCAGATTCAAATCCTCCTTTTCACTAGGACACAACTGGAATGCAAGTTGGACTGCCCAGGCATCCATCATTAGAACTGTGCTTTGGAGCATTTCTTATGGGACGTCCTTGATCCATCCAAAAGGTCGTGACTGTCCCGCTGACGGAATCCTTGTGGTTTGGAGCATCACACACTCACAAAGTTGGAAATCTTCCATGGTTTCCTGATGCCCCCCCACCTTCATGAAGGGACATCATGTACAGAAACTCCAACCTAAGCCAACATCTGATCCTCGCCCTGACTTCAGATGCACGAGATCTCATTTCAGGTCTGTAGAGTGTGCCTGCCATGTCACCGCTGCGAATTCTAAGCTGAACTTGTGTTCTCAGACTTCTGTCCAAAAACACCTGGCCCACAAGCCCTGAAGTTGGCAATTCTGGAGCCAGAATGCAGCACTCTGCCTGCCCTCCAGAAGAAAATCTTTGCCCTATGGGGCCAACCAGAAACCCCAAATGAGGACCAACCTTCACATCACTCGACTGTACCCCAATTATACAGTCTAGCCTGGGGACTAATGCCCTGCCTGACACAGCCTGAGCCCAGACCTCATGATGGACACAGACATCTGGCCGCACACTAAGTGCATCGGACCCACCATGGCCTTAGGTTGTCATCTCTTACCAACCTCTGTTTTCAGGCTTCAGAATCTAGACCTTATCTCTACTCACTGCCATGCCGTGTACGTGATGCAGAAATCAGAACTCCTCCTTCCCCATGACCAGAAACCCTGTGGTTGGCATGTTGTCCAACGTGCAATGTAGGAGAAACCAGCATGGCCCATGAGGCCTCAGACATGCTTGAGGGCTGTGATGGGCACAAACACACATTAGGATCCTAAGCATGATCCCTGGCCTCAATAAAGCCTCTCCGGGGCTGGACCAAGAGCCCACATATGGAGATTACCATGCCCCTACTCCCCAATCCTTAACCAGTGCTTGAGAAGTCTAGTCACCCCTACTCAGATCTCTTCTCTAGAATCCCTCCTTGGTGGGACACATGAGGTTAAAAAAAAAATAGAGAAAGGACTCCTACCGTCCAAAGAATGACCGCAAACACTTGGAATTGGGCCAAATTCACAGAGAGAAATACTCGTCCATGGCTGATGAGGCCATCCTGACATTCCACGGCCACCATTGACACAAATCCGGAGACAAAAGCCTGAAAAAGCGCCACACACTCGCCCTTTGTTCAAAGCCTGAAAAATTCTCACGGTCTGTAGATCGGGCCTGCCATACCTATGTCCCCAAACCTAAGCCAAGTTTGTGTTTTCAGACTTCTGTCTCCATTGTCCTGGCCCACACACCCTCAAGGCTTGGCCCCATGGAGCCACACCTCAGGACTGTGCCTGCCCTCTCCATGGGAATTCTGCTCATTCCATTGGCACAACCTGACAGATTAGGAGAAACATCCGAAGTCCCCGAGGCCACCCCAATATTGCAGAATGTCCGGGACAAACAGGGACCATCTGCCACAAGCTGAGCCACTACCTCCAATCAGAACTGTAGATAGATATCCATAGAAAAGAAGATTGAACAGGACAGGCACCTAGGCCCTAAACGGATCCATTGCTTTTGTTTTCACGTATCTCTCCTCAGAGGCCTGGATTCCTATACCAGCACATGGGGGTTTCTGGAGCTACCAATCAGAACAAATCGCATGCCACATGGGAATCATGCTATATGGAACTGTGTCAAAACCTCCAGTTAGGAGAAAATTTCACGTCACTGGAGCCACCGCCCCATTCCAATGTCTCAATGGACACAATCCCACATTATGACCCATCCTCAGGAGAGTCCATTTCAACTCAAACCTGGCGGTTGCTCACCCAGTGCCAGCAGATCAAACCTGCTTTGTCACTAGGAGACAATTGGAATGCGAGTTCGTTGCCCAGGTATCCATGTTAGAACTCTGCTCTGGAGAAATTCCTAATGGGGTGTCCTTGATCCATTCAACAGGTCTCAACTGTCCTGCAGAAGGAATCCTTGTGGTTTGCAGCATCACACACTCGCACCGTGGGAAAACCTCCATGGCCTCGTGATGCCTCCACCTTCAGGTAGAGGACATCATGGACAGAAACTCCCGTCTGATCCTCGCCCTGACTTCAGATGCATGAGATCTCAATTCAGCTCTGCAGAGTGTGCCTGCCTTTCCCTCGCTCCAAAACCTAAGCCAGCTCACGTTCTCAGACTTCCGTCCTCACACTCCTGGCACACAAGCCTTCCACTTTGGGAATTCTGGAGACAAAATGCAGCACTCTGCCTGCCCTCCAGAAGAGAGACTTTGCCCTAGGGGTCTACCCAGAAACATCAAATGAGGATCAACCTGCAATTCTCTAGACTGTACCCCAATTATACAGTCTAGCCTGGGCACTAATGCCCTGTCTGACACAGCCTGATCCCAGACCTCGTGACCGACACCCAGACACCTGGCCTCACACTGAACACATCGAACATGCCATGGCCTTAGGTCATCATCTCTTCCCAACCTTGGTCTTCAGGCTTCAGAACCTAGACATTATCTCCACTCACAACTAAGTGACGTACGTGATGCAGAAATCAGAACTTCACCTTCCCCATGACCAGAAACCTTGTGGTTGGCATGTTGTCCAATGTTCAGTATATGAGAACCCAGCATGGCCCATGAGGCCTCAGACATGCTTGAGGGCTGCGATGGGCACAAACACACATTAGGACCCTAAGCATGAACCCTGGCCTCAAGTAAAGCCTCTTCGGGGCTGGACCAAGAGCCTGCATATGGGACTTGCCATGCCCCTACTCCCCCAATCCTAGCCAGAGCTTGAGAAGTCTAGTCAACCTTATTCAGAGCTCTTTTCTGGAATCCCTCTTTGGTGGGACACATAAGGTAAAAAAAAAAAAAAAAAAAAAAAAAAAACAAGATAAAGAAAAAAAAAAGTAAGGACTCCTACCATCCAAAGAATGACCCCAAACACTTGGAATTTGGCCAAATCCACAGAGAGAAATACTCGTCCATGGTCGATGAGGCCAGCCTGACATTCCACGTCCACCGTTGACACAAAATCCGGATACAAAAACCTGAAAAAGCGCCACACACTTGCCCTTTGTTCAGAGCCCCCAAAATTCTCAAGGTCTGTAGATCGGGCCTGCCATACCTATGTCCCCAAACCTAAGCCGAGTTTGTGTTTTCAGACTTCTGTCTCCATTGTCCTCACCCACACACCCTAAAGGCTGGGCCCCATGGAGCCACACCTCAGGACTGTGCCTGCTCTATCCAAGGGAATTCTGCTCATTCATTTGGCACAACCTGACAGATTAGGAGAATCATCCAAAATCTCTGAGGCTATCCCAATAGTGTAGAATGTCCTGGACATACAGGGACCCTCTGGCACAAGCTGAGCCACTACCTCCAATCAGAACCTTAGACAGATATCCATAGAAAAGAATATTGAACAAGACAGGCACCTAGGCCCTAATTGGATCCATTGCTTTTGTTTACAGGCATCTCTCCTCAGAGGCCTGGATTCCAATACCAGCATAAGGGAGTTTCCAGAGCTACCTATCAGAAAAAATCTCGTCTCCACATGGGAATCTTGCTCTATGGAGCTGTGTCATAACCTCCAGTTAGGAGAAAACTTCAGGTCACTGGAGCCACTGCCCCATTTGAATATCTCCATGGACACAATCCCAAATTATGACCCATCCTCAGGAGAGTCCATTTCAACTAAACCCCCTCGGTTGCTACTCCAGAGCCAGCAGATTGAACCTGCCTTGTCGCTAGGAGACAATTGAAATGCGAGTTGGGCTCTTCAGGCATCCATCCTTAGAACCCTGCTCTTGCGTCGTTCCTTATGGGACATCCTTGAGCCATCCAACAGGTCTCGACTGTCCCACAGGAGTCCTTGTGCATGGACCACCTAACAACTCATATCATGGAAAGCTTCCAAGGTCACATGATGCCCCCAATCTTCATGAAGGCAGATCATGGAAACTCCAACCTGAGCCAACAGCTGATCTTCGCCTTGACTTCAGATGCACGAGATCTTGATTCAGCTCTTCAGAGTGTACCTGTTGTGCCCTCACCCCAAAACCTAAGCGTAGCTAGTGTTCTCCGACTTCCGTCCTCACTCTCCTGGACCACACGCCCTCTATTTTGGGATTTCCGATGACACAGTGCTGCACTCTGCCTGCCCTCTAGAAGAAAAATATTGCCCTATGGGTCTACCCAGAAACCTCAAATGAGGATAAACCTGCACGTCACTCAACTGTACACCAATTATATAGTCTAGCCTGTGCACTAATGCCCTGTCTGACAGAACCTGAGGCCTGAATTCCCAACCGACACCCAGACAGCTTGCAGTACACTGAGAACATCTGAACCACCATGGCCTTAGGTCGCCATCTCTATCCAACATCGGTTTTCAGGCTACAGAATCCTAGACCTTATCTCTACTCACTTCCCATGGGTGAACGTGATGCAGAAATCAGAACTTCTCCTTCCCTCTCGCCAGAATCGTGTGTTTGGCATCTTGTCCAACGTTCAGTGTAGGACCCCTGTAGGGCCTACAGGGGTAGTAGTAAGGCCCCTGAGGGTAGTGTAGGGTCCCTGAGGCCCTGCCTATGCTTAAGAGCTGCGGTGGGCTCAAACACACATTGGGACCCTCAGTTTGAGCCCTGTCCTCAAGTAAAGCCTCTCAGTGGCTGGACCATGAGCCCGCATATGGGGCCTGCCATGCCTCAAGTCACCCAATCTTACCCAGAGGTAGAGACATCTAGTCACCCCTACTCAGGGCTCTGCTCTGGAATCCCTCTTTGGTGGGACATTTGAGGTAAATAAACACAGAAAGGACTCCTCCCACTCACAGAATGACCCCAATCACTTGGGATTGGGCCATCCCAAGTGATTGGGGTCCAGAGAGAAAGACTCGTCCATGGCCCATGAGGCCAGCCCGACATTCCACGGCCACTATTGACACAAAATCCAGAGACATAAGCTTCAGCAAGCGTTCACACTCACCCTTAGGTCATAGCCCAAAAAATTCTCCTCATAGTCTGTAGATTGGGCCTGCCATACCTACGTCCCCAAACCTAAGCCGAGTTTGTGTTTTCAGACTTCTATCCTGACATCCCTGTCCCACACACCCTCCAGACTGAGGCCCCTGGAGCCACACCTCAGGACTGTGCCTGCCCTCTCCAAGGAAATTCTTCCCATTCCATTGGCCACAACCCTACAGATAAGGAGAAACCTCCAAAGTCCCAGAGGCCATTCCAATAGTGTAGGCCACCCAGGGCAAAGAGGGGCGATCTCTCACAAGCTGAGCAACGACGTCAACTCACCCATAGACAGATAACCCAAGAGAAGAAGATTAAACTGGACTGGCCCCTAGAATGTAATTGGTTCCATTGCTTTTTTTTCTAAGCATCTCTCCTCAGAGGCCTGTTTTCCAATACCAGCATATGGGGGATTCCAGAGATACCAATCAGAACAAATCTTGTCTTCACATGGGAAACTTATCCTTTGGAGCTCTGTAAAAGCCTCCAGTTAGGAGAAAACTTCAGGTAGCCGGAGCAACCGTCCTATTCCAAGGTCTCCAAGGACACATACCCGCATTATGACCATTCGGCAGGAGAGTACATTTCAACGCAGCCCCGTCGATTACTCCCCCAGAGGCAGAATATCAAACCTGCCTTGTCGCTAGGAGACAACTGGAATGCAAAGCAGACTCTCTAGGCATCCATCCTTGGAATCCTGCTCTGGCGCCATTCCATATGGGATGTCCTGGAGCCTTCCAACAGGTCTTGACTGTCCCACAGAAGGAATCCTTGCAGATGGGAGCATCTCACAACTCCTATCGTGGGAAAACCTACATGGCCTCATGAGATGCTCCCCTTTATAAAGGGGCCATCATGGACAGAAACTCCAACCTGAGCCAACTTCTGATGCATTGCTTTGGTTTCTAGGTATCTCTCCTCAGAGGCCTGGTTTCCAATATCAGAATATGGGGGTTTCCTAAGGAAACAATCAGAACAGATCTCATCTCCACATGGGAAACTTGCTCTTTGGAGCTGTGTCAATACCTCAGGTTAGGAGGATCCTTCAGGGCGCTGGCACCATGGCCCAATCCCAAGGTCTCCAAGGACACAAACTTACATTATGATCCATTCTCAGGAGAGTCCATTTCAAATCAGCCCCCTCGGCTGCTCACCCAGAGCCAGCAGATCAAACCTTCCTTGTCACTAGGAGACAGTTAGAATGGGAGGCGGGCTTCCCATGCATCCATCCTTAGAACCCTGCTCTGGAGAACTTCTTTATGGGACGTCTTGAATCCAACCAACCTGTCTTGACTGTCTCGCAGAATGAATCCTTGTGGTTTGAAGCATCACACAATAACACTGTGAGAAAACCACCATTTCCTCATGATGCCCCACACCTTCATAAATGGGCCATCACGGACAGAAACTCCATCCTAAGCCAAAGTCTGATCCTCGCCCTGAATTCAGAAGCATGAGATCTCGACTCAGCACTTGAGAGTGTGCCTGCTGAGCCCTCGCCCTGAAACCTAAGCCTAACTTGTGTTCTCAGACTTCCGTCCTCAGAATCCTGGCCACACCCCTCCAGTTTGGAAATTCTGGAGACACAATGCAGCACTCTGCCTGGCCTCCAGAAGAAAAATGTTGCCCTATAGGGCTAACCAGAAACGCCAAATGAGTAACAACCTGCATGCCACTCGACCATACCCCAATTATACAGTCTAGCCTGTGCACTAAAGCCCTGTCTGACACAGCCTGAGGGCAGACCTCCAGTCCAACACCCAGACAGCTGGCCGTACACAGAGCATATCACACCCACAATGGCTTTAGGCCATCATCTCTACCCAACCTCAGTTTTCACCTTCAGAACCTAGACCTTATCTCCACTCACTGCTCAGGAGTGAACGTGATGCAAGAATCAGAACTTCTCCTTCGCCTTGGCAAGAAACCTAGTGGTTGGCATGTTGTCCAATGTTCATTGTAGGAGAAAGCAGCATGGACTAGGAGGCCCCACCTATCCCTGAGGGCCACAATGTGCACAAACACACATTGTGACCCTCAGCGTGAGCCCTATCCTCATGTAAAGCCTCTTAGTGACTGGAACAACAGCCCACATATGGGGCTTGCCAAGCCCCTAGTCCCCCAATCTCAACCAGAGTTCGAGATGTCTAGTCACCCCTACTCAGGGCTCTACACTGGAATCCCTCTTTGGTGGAACATCTGAGGTAAAAAAAAAAAAAATACAGAAAGGACTCTTCCCATCCACAGAATGATTCCAACCCCTTGGGATCAGGCCAAATCACCAGAGAAAGAATTGTCCATGGCCCTTGAGGACACCCCGACATTCCACGGCCACCGTTGACACAAAATCCGGAGACGAAAGCCTGAGCAAGCGCCACATACTCGCCCTTTGTTCATAGCCCGGAAAATTCTCACGGTCTGTAGATCGAGCCTTCATACATACATTCCCAAACCTATGCTGAGTTTGTGTTTACCGACTTCTGTCCCCACAGTCCTGGCACACACACCATCCAAGCTGGGGCCCCTGGAGCCACACCTAAGGACTGTGGCTTCCCTTTCCAGGGGAATTCTGCCATTTCCTTTGGCCACAACGCTATAGATTAGGAGAATCCTCCAAACTCCCCGAGGCCATCCCAATAGTGTTGGCTGCCCAGGACAAACAGGGATGATCTTTCACAAGTTAGGAAACTACCTCCCCTCAGACCCAGGGAAAGATATCCCCATAGAATACGATTGAACTGGACAGGCACTTAGGCCCTAATCAGATCCATTGCTTTTGTTTCCAGGCATCTCTCCTCAGTGGCCTGTTTTCCAATACCAGCATACGGGGGATTACTGAGGCACTCATCAGAAAAATCTCGTCTCCACATAGGAAATGTACTCTTTGGAGCTCTATAAAAACCTCTGTTTAGGAGAATCTTTCAGGGCCCCGGATCAAGGGCCCCATTCCAAGGTCTCCATGGACTTAAAACCACATTATGATCTATCCTCGGGAGAGTCCATGTCAACTCAACCCCCTTGGTTTCTCCCCCAGGGCCTGCAGATCAAACCTGCCTTGTTGCTAGGAGACAACTAGAATGGGAGGCGGGCTGCCCAGGCATCCATCCTTAGAACCCTACTCTGGAGTCGTTCAACATGGGACATCCTAGAGCCATCCAACAGGTCTCAAGTGTCCCACAGAAGGAATCTTTGCAGTCTGGAGCATCTCACAACTCCCATTGTGGTAAAATCTACATGGCCTCTTGAGACGCTCCACGTTATAAAGGGGCCATCTTGGACAGAAACTCCAACCTGAGCAAACGTCTGATATTCGCCCTGACTTCAGGTGCATGAGATCTTGATTCAGCTCTGCAGAGTGTGCCTTCTGTGCCCTCACCCCAAAAACTAAGCCTAGCTTGGGTTCTCAGACTACCGTCCTCACACCCCTGGCCCAAAAGCCCTACAGTTTGGCAATACTGGGGCCACAATGCAGCACTCTGCCTGCCCTCCAGAAGAAAAAAGTTGCCTTATGGAGCTACCTAGAAACCCGAATGAGGATCAACTGAACGCCACTCGACTGAACCCCAAATATACAGTCTACCCTGTCTAATGCCTTGTCTGACACAGCATGAGCCCACACCTCCAGACCTATGCTCAACAGCTGGCCGCACAATGAGCTCATTGGACCCATCAGGTCCTTAGGTCTTCATCTCTACCCAACCTCAGTTTTCAGGTTTCAGAACCAAGACCTAAACTCCAATCACTGTCCAGGGGTGAACGTGATGCAGAAATCACAACTCTTCCTTCGCCATGGCTGGAAATCTTGTGGTTGGCATATTCTCCAACGTTCAGTGTAGGAGAATCCAGCATGGCCCATGAGGCACTTCCCATGCTTGAGGGCCTTGTTGGGCACAAATAGGCATTGTGACCCTCAGCATGAGCCCTGTCCTCAAGGAAGGCCTCCCAGTGTCTGAATCAAGAGCCCACATATTGGACTTGCCATGCCCCTAGGCCCCCAAACTTAAACAGAGGTGGGGTTATCCAGTTGTCCCTCCCAAGGACTCTGCTCTGGAATCCCTCTTTTATTGGGACACTTTAGGTACATAAAATAAAATATAAAATAAAATAAAATAAATAAATTAAAATAAAATAAAATAAAATAAAAAACAGAAAGGACTCCTCCCATCCCACAGAATGTACCCAAACTCTTGGGATCGGGTCAAATCCTCAGAGAAGGAAAGCCGTCCACAACCCATGAGGCCACGCCAGCATTCCACCCACATTGTTGACACAAATCCAGAGACAAAACCTGAGCAAGCACCTCAAACACACCCTTTTTCATATCCCGAAGTGTTATCACGGTCTGCAGATTGGGCATGCCATACCTATGTCCCCATTCCTAAGCGGAGTTTGTGTTTTCAGACTTTTGTCCCCACAGGCCTGGCCCACACAGCCTCAAGGCTGGGCCCCTAGAGCCAAACTCAGAACTGTGCCTGACCTCTCCAGGCGATTTCTGCCCATTCCATTGGCCACAACCCTATAGATTAGGAGAAACTCCAAAGTCCCGAGGCCATCCAAATATTATGGGTTGCCCAGGACAAACAGGGGCGATCTGACACAAGCTGAGCAACTACATCCCCTCAGATCCGTAGAAACATATCCTCAGGAAAGAGATTGAACCGGACAGGCACCTAGGCCCTAATCATATTCATTGCTTTTGTTTCCAGTCATCTCTCCTCAGAGGCCTGGTTTCCAATACCAGCATATGGGAGATTCCTTAGGCACTCATCAAAACAATTCTCTTCTCTACATAGAAAACGTACTCTTTAGAGCCCATCAAAACCTCCGGTTATGAACATCCCCAAGGCCCCGGATCAAGCACCCCATTCCAAGGTCTACATGGACACAAATGCACATTATGAACCATCCTCAACTCACCCATTTCAAAACACCCGCCTCGGTTGCTCCCCTAGATCCAGCAGATCGAACTTGCCTTGGCGCTATGAGACACCTGGAATGGGAGGCAGGCTGCCCAGGCATCCATCCTTAAAACCCTGCTCTGGATAACTTCCTTATGGGATGTCCTGGAGCCATCCAACAGGTCTCGACTGTCCCACAGAAGGAATCATTGCGGTTTGGAGCATCTCACAATTCCCATCGTGGGAAAACCTCCATGTCCTCGTGACACCCTCCCCTTCATGAAGGGGCCTTCATGGACAGAAACTCCGACGTAAGCCAACGTCTGATCCTAGCTCTGTCTTCAGGTATACGGGATCTCGAATCATCTCTGCAGAGGGTGCCTTCCGTCCCCTCACCCCGAAATCTAAGTCTGGCTTGTGTTCTCAGAATTTTTTCCTCACACTCCTGGCCCACAAGCCTTCCAGTTTGGGAATTCTGGAGCCACTATGTGGCACTGTGTCTTCCCTCCAGAAGAAAAACGTTGCCCTCTGGGGCTACCCAGTAACCACAAATGAGTACCATTCTGCACGAAACTCGACTGCACCCCAATGATACAGTCTAGCCTGGGCACTAATTCCCTGTCTGCCACAGCCTGAGCCTGCACCTCCCAACCCACACTCAACAGCTGGCCGAACACTGAGCACATCAGCCACACCATGGCCTTAGGTCTTCATCTCTTCCCAACCTCAGTTTTCAGGCTTCAGAACCTAGACCTTAAATCCAATCACAGTCCAGGAGTGAAAGTGTTGCAGAAGTTAGAACGCCATCTTCCCCATGGCCAGAAAACTTGTGGTTGCCATATTGTGCAACGTTCCCTGTAGGAGAAACCAGCATGGTACATTAGGCCACGCCCTGACTTGAGGGGCTCCTTGGGCACAAAAACACATTGTGAAACTCAGTGTGAGACCATTCCTCAGGGAAGGCCTCTCAGTGTCTGGACCAAGAGCCCACATATGGGGCTTGCCATGTTCTTAGGTCCCAATGTTAACCAGAGGTCTGGTTGTCCAGTCGCCCCTCCCCAGGACTCTGCTCTGGAATCCCTCTTTTGGTGGTCCACCTTAGGTAAAAAAAATAATAATAATAAAAAAATAAACAAAAAAACAAGAAAGGCCTCCTCCCTTCCCACAGAATGACCCCAAACTCTTGGGATCGTGTCAAATCCCCAGAAAGGGAGCCTCATCGATGGCCCATGAGGACACCCCGACATTCCATGGCAATCGGTGACACATTTCCAGAAAAAAAAAAAAAAAAAAAAAGCATGAGCCAGCACCTCACATTCGCCCTTTGTTCATATCCCGAAGAGTTCTCCTCACGGTCTATAGATCGGGCCGGCCATACCTACATCCCCCAACCTAAGTGGAGTTTGTGTTTTCAGACTTTTGTCCAAATAGCCCTGGACCACACACGCTCCACACTTGGGTCCCTGGAGCCACACCTCAGGACTGTGCTTCCCTTTCAAGGGAATTCTTCCCATTCCATTGGCCACAACCTTGCAAATGAGGAAAAACCTCCAAAGTCACCGAGGCCATCCCATTAGTGTAGGCCGCCCAGGACAAACAGGGGTGATCTCAAACCAGCTGAGCAACTACCTCCACTCAGACAACAGATGTCCCCAGAGAAGAATATTGAACCGGACAGGCCCCTAGGCCCTAATCAGATCCATTGCTTTGGTTTTTAGGCATCTCTCCTCAGAGGCCTCGTTTCCAATACCAGCATATGGTGGTTTCCTGAGGCACCAATAAGAACAAATCTCGTCTCCCCATGGAAAACTTGCTCATTGGAGCTTTGTCATAACCTCTGGTTAGGAGAATCCTTCAGGGCCCTGGTGCCACTGCCCCATACCAAGGTCTCCATGGACTCAAACCAACATTAAGACCATCCTCAGGAAAGTCCATTTCAACTCAGCCCCCTCTGTTGCTACCCCAAGCCAGCAGATCAAACGTTTCTTGTTGCTAGGAGACAATTGGATTGTGAGGCTGACTGCCCAGGCATCCATACTTAGAACCCTGTTCTGGAAAAATACCTTATAAGACGTCCTGGAGCCATCCAACAAATCTTAATTGTCCCACAGAAGGAATCCTTGCGGTTTGGAGCATCTCACAACTCCAATAGTGGGAAAACCCCCATGGGCTCATAATGTCCCCCCTTCATGAAGGGGCCAACATGGACAGAAACTCAAACCTGAGCCAAAGTCTGATCCTCGACCTGACTTCAGACACATGAGATCTCAATTCAGCTCTGCAGAGTGTGGCTGCCATGTCCTTGCCCCGAAACCTAAGCCTAGCTTGTGTTCTCAGACTTCCGTCCTCACTCTCCTGGCCCACAAGCCCTCCAGTTTGGGAATTCCGAAGCCACAATGCAGCACTCTGCCTGCCCTCCAGAAGAAAAACTTTGCCCTATGCTTCTAATAAGAAACCCCAAATGATTTTCTAATGCATGCCACTCGATTGTAAAGCAATTATACAGCCCACCCTGTATTCTAATGCCCTGTCTGGCACAGCCTGAGACAAGACATCCCAAACGACACCCAGACAGCTGGCCCCAACCTGGACACATAGGACCCGCTATGGCTGTAGGTCGTCATCTCTTCCCAACCTCGGTTTTCAGGCTTCAGAACCTAGACCTTATCTCCAATCACTGCCCAGGGTGAACGTGATGCAGAAATTAGAATTCCTCCTTCCCCATGGCCAGAAACCTTGTGGTTGACATGTTGTCCAACGTTCAATGTGGGAAAACCTGCATTGTCCGAAAGGCCACGCCAGTGCTTGAGGGCCGCCTAGGGCACAGACATGCATTGTGACCTGCAGCGTGAGTCCCGTATTAAAGTAACGCCTCTCAGGGGCTGGACCAAGATCCTGCATATGGGGCTTGTCATATCCATAGGCCCCCAGGCTTAACCCGAGGGCGAGTATTCCAGTTGTCAGTACCCACTGCTATGCTCTAGAATCCCTCTACTGGGGGGACATATGAGGCAAAAAACAGGACACTTCCCTTCCCACAGAATGACCCCAAACACTTGGGGGCTGGACAAACTACCAGAGAGGGAGACTTCTACGACCCATGAGGCAACTCCTACATTAAACGGCCATTGTGGACAAAACATCCAGAGACAAAAGCCTGAGCGACTGCCTCCCTCTCACCCTTCTTTCATATCCAGAGGAGCTCCCCTCATGGACTGTAGATCAGGCCTGCCGTAACCTCGGCCCCAAACCTGAGCTGAGTTAGGGTTTTTGGATGTCTGTCTGCACAGCCATGGCCCACACAGCCTCCAGGCTGGGGTCTCTGGAGCCACACCACAGAACTGTGCCTGCTCTCTCCTAAGAAACTGCCCATTCCATTGGCCACAACTCTACAAAATAGTAGAAACCTCAAGGTCCCCAAGGACATCCCACTACCGCAAGCCGCACTGGACAAATAGGGGCATTATGACACAAGCTGAGCAACTACTACCTCCATGCAGACACACAGACAGATATCCGCAGAGACAGAAGATTGAACCAGACAGGCCCCTAGGCCCTATTATGAACTCTTGCTTTGGTGTCCAGGTATCACTCCTCAGAGGCCTGGGTTCGAAGACCAGCATACGGGGCTTTCCTGAGGCACCAGACAAAAGACCTCTCATCTCCAAATGGGAAGCTTCCTTGTTGGAGTTGTGTCAAGCCCTTCGGGTTGGAGAATCCTGCAGAGTCCCTTAGCTACTGCCACATTCCAAGGTCTCCATGGCCACCAACCCACATTATGACTCATCCTCAGGAGAGTCCATTTAAACTCAGCCTTCTGGGTAGCTCACCCAAGAGCCCGCAGATTGAGCGTGCCTTGTCTCCACCAGGCAATGGGAAGGTGAGTTGGCGTTTCTCGGCATCCATGCTTAGGCCCCTGCTCTCGAGTCTTTCTGTATGGGGCATCCTGGAACCATACAATAGTACTCGACTGTCCTGAAGAAGGAAACTTTGAAGTTGGGAGCAGCTCACAACTCCCAGCGTAGGGAAACCTCCCTGGCCTCATGACGCCCCCACCCCCTTCAGGAAGGGGCCGTCATGGACACAAACTCCAGCTTGAGGCAACATCTGATACTCGCCCTGACCTCACCTGCAGGAGATCTCGATTCAGCCTCTTCAGAGTGGGCCTGCCATGCTCTTGGCCCCAAAACTCATGCTAGCTTGTGTTTTCAGACTTCCTTCCTCACAATCCTGGCCACACCCCTCCAGTTTGGCAATTCTGGAGACACAATGCAGCACTCTGCCTGCCCTCCAGAAGAAAAATGTTGCCCTATAGGGCTAACCGGAAACGCCAAATGAGTAACAACCTGCATGCCACTCGACCACACCCCAATTATACAGTCTAGCCTGTGCACTAAAGCCCTGTCTGACACAGCCTGAGGGCAGACCTCCAGTCCAACACCCAGACAGCTGGCCGTACACAGAGCATATCACACCCACAATGGCTTTAGGCCATCATCTCTACCCAACCTCAGTTTTCACCTTCAGAACCTAGACCTTATCTCCACTCACTGCTCAGGAGTGAACGTGATGCAAGAATCAGAACTTCTCCTTCGCCTTGGCAAGAAACCTAGTGGTTGGCATGTTGTCCAATGTTCATTGTAGGAGAAAGCAGCATGGACTATGAGGCCCCACCTATCCCTGAGGGCCACAATGTGCACAAACACACATTGTGACCCTCAGCGTGAGCCCTATCCTCATGTAAAGCCTCTTAGTCACTGGAACAACAGCCCACATATGGGGCTTGCCAAGCCCCTAGTCCCCCAATCTCAACCAGAGTTCGAGATGTCTAGTCACACCTACTCAGGGCTCTACTCTGGAATCCCTCTTTGGTGGGAGAACTGAGGTAAAAAAAATACATAAAGGACTCTTCCCATCCACAGAATGATCCCAACCACTTGGGATCAGGCCAAATCACCAGAGAAAGAATTGTCCATGGCCCTTGAGGACACTCCGACATTCCACGGCCACCGTTGACACAAAATCCAGAGACAAAAGCCTGAGCAAGCGCCACATACTCGCCCTTTGTTCATAGCCCGGAAAATTCTCACGGTCTGTAGATCGAGCCTTCATACATACATCCCCAAAACTAAGCTGAGTTTGTGTTTTCAGACTTCTGTCCCCACAGGCCTGGCCAACACACCATCCAAGCTGGGGCCCCTGGAGCCACACCTCAGGACTGTGGCTTCCCTCTCCAGGGGAATTCTGCTATTTCCATTGGCCACAACCCAATAGATTAGGAGAATCCGCCAAACTCCCCCAGGCCATCCGAATAATGTTGGCTGCCCAGGACACACAGGGATGATCTCTCACAAGTTAGGAAACTACCTCCACTCAGACCCAGAGACAGATATCCCCATAGAATAAGATTGAACTGGACAGGCACTTAGGCCCTAATCAGATCCATTGCTTTTGATTCCAGTCATCTCTCCTCAGAGGCCTGTTTTCCAATACCAGCATATGGGAGATTCCTTAGGCACTCATCAAAACAATTCTCTTCTCTACATAGGAAACATACTCTTTAGAGCTCCATCAAAACCTCCGGTTATGAACATCCCTCAAGGCCCCGGTTCAAGCACCCCATTCCAAGGTCTACATGGACACAAATGCACATTATGACCCATCCTCAACTCACCCATTTCAACACACCCGCCTCGGTTGCTCCCCTAGATCCAGCAGATCGAACTTGCCTTGGCGCTATGAGACACCTGGAATGGGAGGCAGGCTGCCCAGGCATCCATCCTTAGAACCCTGCTCTGGATAACGTCCTTATGGGATGTCCTGGAGCCATCCAACAGGTCTCGACTGTCCCACAGAAGGAATCATTGCGGTTTGGAGCATCTCACAATTCCCATCGTGGGAAAACCTCCATGTCCTCGTGACACCCTCCCCTTCATGAAGGGGCTGTCATGGACAGAAACTTCGACCTAAGCCAACGTCTGATCCTAGCTCTGTCTTCAGGTATACAGGATCTCGAATCATCTCTGCAGAGGGTGCCTGCCGTCCCCTCACCCCGAAATCTAAGTCTGGCTTGTGTTCTCAGAATTTTTTCATCACACTCCTGGCCCACAAGCCTTCCAGTTTGGGAATTCTGGAGCCACTATGTGGCACTGTGTCTTCCCTCCAGAAGAAAAACGTTGCCCTCTGGGGCTACCCAGTAACCACAAATGAGTACCATCCTGCACGAAACTCGACTGCACCCCAATGATACAGTCTAGCCTGGGCACTAATTCCCTGTCTGCCACAGCCTGAGCCTGCACCTCCCAACCCACACTCAACAGCTGGCCGAACACTGAGCACATCAGCCACACCATGGCCTTAGGTCTTCATCTCTTCCCAACCTCAGTTTTCAGGCTTCAGAACCTAGACCTTAAATCCAATCACAGTCCAGGAGTGAAAGTGTTGCAGAAATTAGAACTCCATCTTCCCCATGGCCAGAAAACTTGTGGTTGCCATATTGTGCAACGTTCCCTGTAGGAGAAACCAGCATGGTACATTAGGCCACGCCCTGACTTGAGGGGCTCCTTGGGCACAAAAACACATTGTGAAACTCAGTGTGAGACCATTCCTCAGGGAAGGCCTCTCAGTGTCTGGACCAAGAGCCCACATATGGGGCTTGCCATGTTCTTAGGTCCCAATGTTAACCAGAGGTCTGGTTGTCCAGTCGCCCCTCCCCAGGACTCTGCTCTGGAATCCCTCTTTTGGTGGTCCACCTTAGGTAAAAAAAATAATAATAATAAAAAAATAAACAAAAAAACAAGAAAGGCCTCCTCCCTTCCCACAGAATGACCCCAAACTCTTGGGATCGGGTCAAATCCCCAGAAAGGGAGCCTCATCGATGGCCCATGAGGACACCCCGACATTCCATG
The DNA here is from genome assembly GCF_964662115.1 of Mustela nivalis. Classification (NCBI taxonomy): domain Eukaryota; kingdom Metazoa; phylum Chordata; class Mammalia; order Carnivora; family Mustelidae; genus Mustela; species Mustela nivalis. Next base: position 29,273 of record NW_028135655.1, read on the forward strand.
GCAATCGGTGACACATTTCCAGAAAAAAAAAAAAAAAAAAAAAAAAAAAAGCATGAGCCAGCACCTCACATTCGCCCTTTGTTCATATCCCGAAGAGTTCTCCTCACGGTCTATAGATCGGGCCGGCCATACCTACATCCCCCAACCTAAGTGGAGTTTGTGTTTTCAGACTTTTGTCCAAATAGCCCTGGACCACACACGCTCCACACTTGGGTCCCTGGAGCCACACCTCAGGACTGTGCTTCCCTTTCAAGGGAATTCTTCCCATTCCATTGGCCACAACCTTGCAAATGAGGAAAAACCTCCAAAGTCACCGAGGCCATCCCATTAGTGTAGGCCGCCCAGGACAAACAGGGGTGATCTCAAACCAGCTGAGCAACTACCTCCACTCAGACAACAGATGTCCCCAGAGAAGAATATTGAACCGGACAGGCCCCTAGGCCCTAATCAGATCCATTGCTTTGGTTTTTAGGCATCTCTCCTCAGAGGCCTCGTTTCCAATACCAGCATATGGTGGTTTCCTGAGGCACCAATAAGAACAAATCTCGTCTCCCCATGGAAAACTTGCTCATTGGAGCTTTGTCATAACCTCTGGTTAGGAGAATCCTTCAGGGCCCTGGTGCCACTGCCCCATACCAAGGTCTCCATGGACTCAAACCAACATTAAGACCATCCTCAGGAAAGTCCATTTCAACTCAGCCCCCTCTGTTGCTACCCCAAGCCAGCAGATCAAACGTTTCTTGTTGCTAGGAGACAATTGGATTGTGAGGCTGACTGCCCAGGCATCCATACTTAGAACCCTGTTCTGGAAAAATACCTTATAAGACGTCCTGGAGCCATCCAACAAATCTTAATTGTCCCACAGAAGGAATCCTTGCGGTTTGGAGCATCTCACAACTCCAATAGTGGGAAAACCCCCATGGGCTCATAATGTCCCCCCTTCATGAAGGGGCCAACATGGACAGAAACTCAAACCTGAGCCAAAGTCTGATCCTCGACCTGACTTCAGACACATGAGATCTCAATTCAGCTCTGCAGAGTGTGGCTGCCATGTCCTTGCCCCGAAACCTAAGCCTAGCTTGTGTTCTCAGACTTCCGTCCTCACTCTCCTGGCCCACAAGCCCTCCAGTTTGGGAATTCCGAAGCCACAATGCAGCACTCTGCCTGCCCTCCAGAAGAAAAACTTTGCCCTATGCTTCTAATAAGAAACCCCAAATGATTTTCTAATGCATGCCACTCGATTGTAAAGCAATTATACAGCCCACCCTGTATTCTAATGCCCTGTCTGGCACAGCCTGAGACAAGACATCCCAAACGACACCCAGACAGCTGGCCCCAACCTGGACACATAGGACCCGCTATGGCTGTAGGTCGTCATCTCTTCCCAACCTCGGTTTTCAGGCTTCAGAACCTAGACCTTATCTCCAATCACTGCCCAGGGTGAACGTGATGCAGAAATTAGAATTCCTCCTTCCCCATGGCCAGAAACCTTGTGGTTGGCATGTTGTCCAACGTTCAATGTGGGAAAACCTGCATTGTCCGAAAGGCCACGCCAGTGCTTGAGGGCCGCCTAGGGCACAGACATGCATTGTGACCTGCAGCGTGAGTCCCGTATTAAAGTAACGCCTCTCAGGGGCTGGACCAAGATCCTGCATATGGGGCTTGTCATATCCATAGGCCCCCAGGCTTAACCCGAGGGCGAGTATTCCAGTTGTCAGTACCCACTGCTATGCTCTAGAATCCCTCTACTGGGGGGACATATGAGGCAAAAAACAGGACACTTCCCTTCCCACAGAATGACCCCAAACACTTGGGGGCTGGACAAACTACCAGAGAGGGAGACTTCTACGACCCATGAGGCAACTCCTACATTAAACGGCCATTGTGGACAAAACATCCAGAGACAAAAGCCTGAGCGACTGCCTCCCTCTCACCCTTCTTTCATATCCAGAGGAGCTCCCCTCATGGACTGTAGATCAGGCCTGCCGTAACCTCGGCCCCAAACCTGAGCTGAGTTAGGGTTTTTGGATGTCTGTCTGCACAGCCATGGCCCACACAGCCTCCAGGCTGGGGTCTCTGGAGCCACACCACAGAACTGTGCCTGCTCTCTCCTAAGAAACTGCCCATTCCATTGGCCACAACTCTACAAAATAGTAGAAACCTCAAGGTCCCCAAGGACATCCCACTACCGCAAGCCGCACTGGACAAATAGGGGCATTATGACACAAGCTGAGCAACTACTACCTCCATGCAGACACACAGACAGATATCCGCAGAGACAGAAGATTGAACCAGACAGGCCCCTAGGCCCTATTATGAACTCTTGCTTTGGTGTCCAGGTATCACTCCTCAGAGGCCTGGGTTCGAAGACCAGCATACGGGGCTTTCCTGAGGCACCAGACAAAAGACCTCTCATCTCCACATGGGAAGCTTCCTTGTTGGAGTTGTGTCAAGCCCTTCGGGTTGGAGAATCCTGCAGAGTCCCTTAGCTACTGCCACATTCCAAGGTCTCCATGGCCACCAACCCACATTATGACTCATCCTCAGGAGAGTCCATTTAAACTCAGCCTTCTGGGTAGCTCACCCAAGAGCCCGCAGATTGAGCATGCCTTGTCTCCACCAGGCAATGGGAAGGTGAGTTGGCGTTTCTCGGCATCCATGCTTAGGCCCCTGCTCTCGAGTCTTTCTGTATGGGGCATCCTGGAACCATACAATAGTACTCGACTGTCCTGAAGAAGGAAACTTTGAAGTTGGGAGCAGCTCACAACTCCCAGCGTAGGGAAACCTCCCTGGCCTCATGACGCCCCCACCCCCTTCAGGAAGGGGCCGTCATGGACACAAACTCCAGCTTGAGGCAACATCTGATACTCGCCCTGACCTCACCTGCAGGAGATCTCGATTCAGCCTCTTCAGAGTGGGCCTGCCATGCTCTTGGCCCCAAAACTCATGCTAGCTTGTGTTTTCAGACTTCCTTCCTCACAATCCTGGCCACACCCCTCCAGTTTGGCAATTCTGGAGACACAATGCAGCACTCTGCCTGCCCTCCAGAAGAAAAATGTTGCCCTATAGGGCTAACCGGAAACGCCAAATGAGTAACAACCTGCATGCCACTCGACCACACCCCAATTATACAGTCTAGCCTGTGCACTAAAGCCCTGTCTGACACAGCCTGAGGGCAGACCTCCAGTCCAACACCCAGACAGCTGGCCGTACACAGAGCATATCACACCCACAATGGCTTTAGGCCATCATCTCTACCCAACCTCAGTTTTCACCTTCAGAACCTAGACCTTATCTCCACTCACTGCTCAGGAGTGAACGTGATGCAAGAATCAGAACTTCTCCTTCGCCTTGGCAAGAAACCTAGTGGTTGGCATGTTGTCCAATGTTCATTGTAGGAGAAAGCAGCATGGACTATGAGGCCCCACCTATCCCTGAGGGCCACAATGTGCACAAACACACATTGTGACCCTCAGCGTGAGCCCTATCCTCATGTAAAGCCTCTTAGTCACTGGAACAACAGCCCACATATGGGGCTTGCCAAGCCCCTAGTCCCCCAATCTCAACCAGAGTTCGAGATGTCTAGTCACACCTACTCAGGGCTCTACTCTGGAATCCCTCTTTGGTGGGAGAACTGAGGTAAAAAAAAATACATAAAGGACTCTTCCCATCCACAGAATGATCCCAACCACTTGGGATCAGGCCAAATCACCAGAGAAAGAATTGTCCATGGCCCTTGAGGACACTCCGACATTCCACGGCCACCGTTGACACAAAATCCAGAGACAAAAGCCTGAGCAAGCGCCACATACTCGCCCTTTGTTCATAGCCCGGAAAATTCTCACGGTCTGTAGATCGAGCCTTCATACATACATCCCCAAAACTAAGCTGAGTTTGTGTTTTCAGACTTCTGTCCCCACAGGCCTGGCCAACACACCATCCAAGCTGGGGCCCCTGGAGCCACACCTCAGGACTGTGGCTTCCCTCTCCAGGGGAATTCTGCTATTTCCATTGGCCACAACCCAATAGATTAGGAGAATCCGCCAAACTCCCCCAGGCCATCCGAATAATGTTGGCTGCCCAGGATACACAGGGATGATCTCTCACAAGTTAGGAAACTACCTCCACTCAGACCCAGAGACAGATATCCCCATAGAATAAGATTGAACTGGACAGGCACTTAGGCCCTAATCAGATCCATTGCTTTTGATTCCAGTCATCTCTCCTCAGAGGCCTGTTTTCCAATACCAGCATATGGGAGATTCCTTAGGCACTCATCAAAACAATTCTCTTCTCTACATAGGAAACATACTCTTTAGAGCTCCATCAAAACCTCCGGTTATGAACATCCCTCAAGGCCCCGGTTCAAGCACCCCATTCCAAGGTCTACATGGACACAAATGCACATTATGACCCATCCTCAACTCACCCATTTCAACACACCCGCCTCGGTTGCTCCCCTAGATCCAGCAGATCGAACTTGCCTTGGCGCTATGAGACACCAGGAATGGGAGGCAGGCTGCCCAGGCATCCATCCTTAGAACCCTGCTCTGGATAACGTCCTTATGGGATGTCCTGGAGCCATCCAACAGGTCTCGACTGTCCCACAGAAGGAATCATTGCGGTTTGGAGCATCTCACAATTCCCATCGTGGGAAAACCTCCATGTCCTCGTGACACCCTCCCCTTCATGAAGGGGCTGTCATGGACAGAAACTTCGACCTAAGCCAACGTCTGATCCTAGCTCTGTCTTCAGGTATACAGGATCTCGAATCATCTCTGCAGAGGGTGCCTGCCGTCCCCTCACCCCGAAATCTAAGTCTGGCTTGTGTTCTCAGAATTTTTTCATCACACTCCTGGCCCACAAGCCTTCCAGTTTGGGAATTCTGGAGCCACTATGTGGCACTGTGTCTTCCCTCCAGAAGAAAAACGTTGCCCTCTGGGGCTACCCAGTAACCACAAATGAGTACCATCCTGCACGAAACTCGACTGCACCCCAATGATACAGTCTAGCCTGGGCACTAATTCCCTGTCTGCCACAGCCTGAGCCTGCACCTCCCAACCCACACTCAACAGCTGGCCGAACACTGAGCACATCAGCCACACCATGGCCTTAGGTCTTCATCTCTTCCCAACCTCAGTTTTCAGGCTTCAGAACCTAGACCTTAAATCCAATCACAGTCCAGGAGTGAAAGTGTTGCAGAAATTAGAACTCCATCTTCCCCATGGCCAGAAAACTTGTGGTTGCCATATTGTGCAACGTTCCCTGTAGGAGAAACCAGCATGGTACATTAGGCCACGCCCTGACTTGAGGGGCTCCTTGGGCACAAAAACACATTGTGAAACTCAGTGTGAGACCATTCCTCAGGGAAGGCCTCTCAGTGTCTGGACCAAGAGCCCACATATGGGGCTTGCCATGTTCTTAGGTCCCAATGTTAACCAGAGGTCTGGTTGTCCAGTCGCCCCTCCCCAGGACTCTGCTCTGGAATCCCTCTTTTGGTGGTCCACCTTAGGTAAAAAAAATAATAATAATAAAAAAATAAACAAAAAAACAAGAAAGGCCTCCTCCCTTCCCACAGAATGACCCCAAACTCTTGGGATCGGGTCAAATCCCCAGAAAGGGAGCCTCATCGATGGCCCATGAGGACACCCCGACATTCCATGGCAATCGGTGACACATTTCCAGAAAAAAAAAAAAAAAAAAAAAAAGCATGAGCCAGCACCTCACATTCGCCCTTTGTTCATATCCCGAAGAGTTCTCCTCACGGTCTATAGATCGGGCCGGCCATACCTACATCCCCCAACCTAAGTGGAGTTTGTGTTTTCAGACTTTTGTCCAAATAGCCCTGGACCACACACGCTCCACACTTGGGTCCCTGGAGCCACACCTCAGGACTGTGCTTCCCTTTCAAGGGAATTCTTCCCATTCCATTGGCCACAACCTTGCAAATGAGGAAAAACCTCCAAAGTCACCGAGGCCATCCCATTAGTGTAGGCCGCCCAGGACAAACAGGGGTGATCTCAAACCAGCTGAGCAACTACCTCCACTCAGACAACAGATGTCCCCAGAGAAGAATATTGAACCGGACAGGCCCCTAGGCCCTAATCAGATCCATTGCTTTGGTTTTTAGGCATCTCTCCTCAGAGGCCTCGTCTCCAATACCAGCATATGGTGGTTTCCTGAGGCACCAATAAGAACAAATCTCGTCTCCCCATGGAAAACTTGCTCATTGGAGCTTTGTCATAACCTCTGGTTAGGAGAATCCTTCAGGGCCCTGGTGCCACTGCCCCATACCAAGGTCTCCATGGACTCAAACCAACATTAAGACCATCCTCAGGAAAGTCCATTTCAACTCAGCCCCCTCTGTTGCTACCCCAAGCCAGCAGATCAAACGTTTCTTGTTGCTAGGAGACAATTGGATTGTGAGGCTGACTGCCCAGGCATCCATACTTAGAACCCTGTTCTGGAAAAATACCTTATAAGACGTCCTGGAGCCATCCAACAAATCTTAATTGTCCCACAGAAGGAATCCTTGCGGTTTGGAGCATCTCACAACTCCAATAGTGGGAAAACCCCCATGGGCTCATAATGTCCCCCCTTCATGAAGGGGCCAACATGGACAGAAACTCAAACCTGAGCCAAAGTCTGATCCTCGACCTGACTTCAGACTCATGAGATCTCAATTCAGCTCTGCAGAGTGTGGCTGCCATGTCCTTGCCCCGAAACCTAAGCCTAGCTTGTGTTCTCAGACTTCCGTCCTCACTCTCCTGGCCCACAAGCCCTCCAGTTTGGGAATTCCGAAGCCACAATGCAGCACTCTGCCTGCCCTCCAGAAGAAAAACTTTGCCCTATGCTTCTAATAAGAAACCCCAAATGATTTTCTAATGCATGCCACTCGATTGTAAAGCAATTATACAGCCCACCCTGTATTCTAATGCCCTGTCTGGCACAGCCTGAGACAAGACATCCCAAACGACACCCAGACAGCTGGCCCCAACCTGGACACATAGGACCCGCTATGGCTGTAGGTCGTCATCTCTTCCCAACCTCGGTTTTCAGGCTTCAGAACCTAGACCTTATCTCCAATCACTGCCCAGGGTGAACGTGATGCAGAAATTAGAATTCCTCCTTCCCCATGGCCAGAAACCTTGTGGTTGGCATGTTGTCCAACGTTCAATGTGGGAAAACCTGCATTGTCCGAAAGGCCACGCCAGTGCTTGAGGGCCGCCTAGGGCACAGACATGCATTGTGACCTGCAGCGTGAGTCCCGTATTAAAGTAACGCCTCTCAGGGGCTGGACCAAGATCCTGCATATGGGGCTTGTCATATCCATAGGCCCCCAGGCTTAACCCGAGGGCGAGTATTCCAGTTGTCAGTACCCACTGCTATGCTCTAGAATCCCTCTACTGGGGGGACATATGAGGCAAAAAACAGGACACTTCCCTTCCCACAGAATGACCCCAAACACTTGGGGGCTGGACAAACTACCAGAGAGGGAGACTTCTACGACCCATGAGGCAACTCCTACATTAAACGGCCATTGTGGACAAAACATCCAGAGACAAAAGCCTGAGCGACTGCCTCCCTCTCACCCTTCTTTCATATCCAGAGGAGCTCCCCTCATGGACTGTAGATCAGGCCTGCCGTAACCTCGGCCCCAAACCTGAGCTGAGTTAGGGTTTTTGGATGTCTGTCTGCACAGCCATGGCCCACACAGCCTCCAGGCTGGGGTCTCTGGAGCCACACCACAGAACTGTGCCTGCTCTCTCCTAAGAAACTGCCCATTCCATTGGCCACAACTCTACAAAATAGTAGAAACCTCAAGGTCCCCAAGGACATCCCACTACCGCAAGCCGCACTGGACAAATAGGGGCATTATGACACAAGCTGAGCAACTACTACCTCCATGCAGACACACAGACAGATATCCGCAGAGACAGAAGATTGAACCAGACAGGCCCCTAGGCCCTATTATGAACTCTTGCTTTGGTGTCCAGGTATCACTCCTCAGAGGCCTGGGTTCGAAGACCAGCATATGGGGCTTTCCTGAGGCACCAGACAAAAGACCTCTCATCTCCACATGGGAAGCTTCCTTGTTGGAGTTGTGTCAAGCCCTTCGGGTTGGAGAATCCTGCAGAGTCCCTTAGCTACTGCCACATTCCAAGGTCTCCATGGCCACCAACCCACATTATGACTCATCCTCAGGAGAGTCCATTTAAACTCAGCCTTCTGGGTAGCTCACCCAAGAGCCCGCAGATTGAGCGTGCCTTGTCTCCACCAGGCAATGGGAAGGTGAGTTGGCGTTTCTCGGCATCCATGCTTAGGCCCCTGCTCTCGAGTCTTTCTGTATGGGGCATCCTGGAACCATACAATAGTACTCGACTGTCCTGAAGAAGGAAACTTTGAAGTTGGGAGCAGCTCACAACTCCCAGCGTAGGGAAACCTCCCTGGCCTCATGACGCCCCCACCCCCTTCAGGAAGGGGCCGTCATGGACACAAACTCCAGCTTGAGGCAACATCTGATACTCGCCCTGACCTCACCTGCAGGAGATCTCGATTCAGCCTCTTCAGAGTGGGCCTGCCATGCTCTTGGCCCCAAAACTCATGCTAGCTTGTGTTTTCAGACTTCCTTCCTCACAATCCTGGCCACACCCCTCCAGTTTGGCAATTCTGGAGACACAATGCAGCACTCTGCCTGCCCTCCAGAAGAAAAATGTTGCCCTATAGGGCTAACCGGAAACGCCAAATGAGTAACAACCTGCATGCCACTCGACCACACCCCAATTATACAGTCTAGCCTGTGCACTAAAGCCCTGTCTGACACAGCCTGAGGGCAGACCTCCAGTCCAACACCCAGACAGCTGGCCGTACACAGAGCATATCACACCCACAATGGCTTTAGGCCATCATCTCTACCCAACCTCAGTTTTCACCTTCAGAACCTAGACCTTATCTCCACTCACTGCTCAGGAGTGAACGTGATGCAAGAATCAGAACTTCTCCCTCGCCTTGGCAAGAAACCTAGTGGTTGGCATGTTGTCCAATGTTCATTGTAGGAGAAAGCAGCATGGACTATGAGGCCCCACCTATCCCTGAGGGCCACAATGTGCACAAACACACATTGTGACCCTCAGCGTGAGCCCTATCCTCATGTAAAGCCTCTTAGTCACTGGAACAACAGCCCACATATGGGGCTTGCCAAGCCCCTAGTCCCCCAATCTCAACCAGAGTTCGAGATGTCTAGTCACACCTACTCAGGGCTCTACTCTGGAATCCCTCTTTGGTGGGAGAACTGAGGTAAAAAAAAATACATAAAGGACTCTTCCCATCCACAGAATGATCCCAACCACTTGGGATCAGGCCAAATCACCAGAGAAAGAATTGTCCATGGCCCTTGAGGACACTCCGACATTCCACGGCCACCGTTGACACAAAATCCAGAGACAAAAGCCTGAGCAAGCGCCACATACTCGCCCTTTGTTCATAGCCCGGAAAATTCTCACGGTCTGTAGATCGAGCCTTCATACATACATCCCCAAAACTAAGCTGAGTTTGTGTTTTCAGACTTCTGTCCCCACAGGCCTGGCCAACACACCATCCAAGCTGGGGCCCCTGGAGCCACACCTCAGGACTGTGGCTTCCCTCTCTAGGGGAATTCTGCTATTTCCATTGGCCACAACCCAATAGATTAGGAGAATCCGCCAAACTCCCCCAGGCCATCCGAATAATGTTGGCTGCCCAGGACACACAGGGATGATCTCTCACAAGTTAGGAAACTACCTCCACTCAGACCCAGAGACAGATATCCCCATAGAATAAGATTGAACTGGACAGGCACTTAGGCCCTAATCAGATCCATTGCTTTTGATTCCAGTCATCTCTCCTCAGAGGCCTGTTTTCCAATACCAGCATATGGGAGATTCCTTAGGCACTCATCAAAACAATTCTCTTCTCTACATAGGAAACATACTCTTTAGAGCTCCATCAAAACCTCCGGTTATGAACATCCCTCAAGGCCCCGGTTCAAGCACCCCCATTCCAAGGTCTACATGGACACAAATGCACATTATGACCCATCCTCAACTCACCCATTTCAACACACCCGCCTCGGTTGCTCCCCTAGATCCAGCAGATCGAACTTGCCTTGGCACTATGAGACACCTGGAATGGGAGGCAGGCTGCCCAGGCATCCATCCTTAGAACCCTGCTCTGGATAACGTCCTTATGGGATGTCCTGGAGCCATCCAACAGGTCTCGACTGTCCCACAGAAGGAATCATTGCGGTTTGGAGCATCTCACAATTCCCATCGTGGGAAAACCTCCATGTCCTCGTGACACCCTCCCCTTCATGAAGGGGCTGTCATGGACAGAAACTTCGACCTAAGCCAACGTCTGATCCTAGCTCTGTCTTCAGGTATACAGGATCTCGAATCATCTCTGCAGAGGGTGCCTGCCGTCCCCTCACCCCGAAATCTAAGTCTGGCTTGTGTTCTCAGAATTTTTTCATCACACTCCTGGCCCACAAGCCTTCCAGTTTGGGAATTCTGGAGCCACTATGTGGCACTGTGTCTTCCCTCCAGAAGAAAAACGTTGCCCTCTGGGGCTACCCAGTAACCACAAATGAGTACCATCCTGCACGAAACTCGACTGCACCCCAATGATACAGTCTAGCCTGGGCACTAATTCCCTGTCTGCCACAGCCTGAGCCTGCACCTCCCAACCCACACTCAACAGCTGGCCGAACACTGAGCACATCAGCCACACCATGGCCTTAGGTCTTCATCTCTTCCCAACCTCAGTTTTCAGGCTTCAGAACCTAGACCTTAAATCCAATCACAGTCCAGGAGTGAAAGTGTTGCAGAAATTAGAACTCCATCTTCCCCATGGCCAGAAAACTTGTGGTTGCCATATTGTGCAACGTTCCCTGTAGGAGAAACCAGCATGGTACATTAGGCCACGCCCTGACTTGAGGGGCTCCTTGGGCACAAAAACACATTGTGAAACTCAGTGTGAGACCATTCCTCAGGGAAGGCCTCTCAGTGTCTGGACCAAGAGCCCACATATGGGGCTTGCCATGTTCTTAGGTCCCAATGTTAACCAGAGGTCTGGTTGTCCAGTCGCCCCTCCCCAGGACTCTGCTCTGGAATCCCTCTTTTGGTGGTCCACCTTAGGTAAAAAAAATAATAATAATAAAAAAATAAACAAAAAAACAAGAAAGACCTCCTCCCTTCCCACAGAATGACCCCAAACTCTTGGGATCGGGTCAAATCCCCAGAAAGGGAGCCTCATCGATGGCCCATGAGGACACCCCGACATTCCATGGCAATCGGTGACACATTTCCAGAAAAAAAAAAAAAAAAAAAAAAAGCATGAGCCAGCACCTCACATTCGCCCTTTGTTCATATCCCGAAGAGTTCTCCTCACGGTCTATAGATCGGGCCGGCCATACCTACATCCCCCAACCTAAGTGGAGTTTGTGTTTTCAGACTTTTGTCCAAATAGCCCTGGACCACACACGCTCCACACTTGGGTCCCTGGAGCCACACCTCAGGACTGTGCTTCCCTTTCAAGGGAATTCTTCCCATTCCATTGGCCACAACCTTGCAAATGAGGAAAAACCTCCAAAGTCACCGAGGCCATCCCATTAGTGTAGGCCGCCCAGGACAAACAGGGGTGATCTCAAACCAGCTGAGCAACTACCTCCACTCAGACAACAGATGTCCCCAGAGAAGAATATTGAACCGGACAGGCCCCTAGGCCCTAATCAGATCCATTGCTTTGGTTTTTAGGCATCTCTCCTCAGAGGCCTCGTCTCCAATACCAGCATATGGTGGTTTCCTGAGGCACCAATAAGAACAAATCTCGTCTCCCCATGGAAAACTTGCTCATTGGAGCTTTGTCATAACCTCTGGTTAGGAGAATCCTTCAGGGCCCTGGTGCCACTGCCCCATACCAAGGTCTCCATGGACTCAAACCAACATTAAGACCATCCTCAGGAAAGTCCATTTCAACTCAGCCCCCTCTGTTGCTACCCCAAGCCAGCAGATCAAACGTTTCTTGTTGCTAGGAGACAATTGGATTGTGAGGCTGACTGCCCAGGCATCCATACTTAGAACCCTGTTCTGGAAAAATACCTTATAAGACGTCCTGGAGCCATCCAACAAATCTTAATTGTCCCACAGAAGGAATCCTTGCGGTTTGGAGCATCTCACAACTCCAATAGTGGGAAAACCCCCATGGGCTCATAATGTCCCCCCTTCATGAAGGGGCCAACATGGACAGAAACTCAAACCTGAGCCAAAGTCTGATCCTCGACCTGACTTCAGACACATGAGATCTCAATTCAGCTCTGCAGAGTGTGGCTGCCATGTCCTTGCCCCGAAACCTAAGCCTAGCTTGTGTTCTCAGACTTCCGTCCTCACTCTCCTGGCCCACAAGCCCTCCAGTTTGGGAATTCCGAAGCCACAATGCAGCACTCTGCCTGCCCTCCAGAAGAAAAACTTTGCCCTATGCTTCTAATAAGAAACCCCAAATGATTTTCTAATGCATGCCACTCGATTGTAAAGCAATTATACAGCCCACCCTGTATTCTAATGCCCTGTCTGGCACAGCCTGAGACAAGACATCCCAAACGACACCCAGACAGCTGGCCCCAACCTGGACACATAGGACCCGCTATGGCTGTAGGTCGTCATCTCTTCCCAACCTCGGTTTTCAGGCTTCAGAACCTAGACCTTATCTCCAATCACTGCCCAGGGTGAACGTGATGCAGAAATTAGAATTCCTCCTTCCCCATGGCCAGAAACCTTGTGGTTGACATGTTGTCCAACGCTCAATGTGGGAAAACCTGCATTGTCCGAAAGGCCACGCCAGTGCTTTAGGGCCGCCTAGGGCACAGACATGCATTGTGACCTACAGCGTGAGTCCCGTATTAAAGTAACGCCTCTCAGGGGCTGGACCAAGATCCTGCATATGGGGCTTGTCATATCCATAGGCCCCCAGGCTTAACCCGAGGGCGAGTATTCCAGTTGTCAGTACCCACTGCTATGCTCTAGAATCCCTCTACTGGGGGGACATATGAGGCAAAAAACAGGACACTTCCCTTCCCACAGAATGACCCCAAACACTTGGGGGCTGGACAAACTACCAGAGAGGGAGACTTCTACGACCCATGAGGCAACTCCTACATTAAACGGCCATTGTGGACAAAACATCCAGAGACAAAAGCCTGAGCGACTGCCTCCCTCTCACCCTTCTTTCATATCCAGAGGAGCTCCCCTCATGGACTGTAGATCAGGCCTGCCGTAACCTCGGCCCCAAACCTGAGCTGAGTTAGGGTTTTTGGATGTCTGTCTGCACAGCCATGGCCCACACAGCCTCCAGGCTGGGGTCTCTGGAGCCACACCACAGAACTGTGCCTGCTCTCTCCTAAGAAACTGCCCATTCCATTGGCCACAACTCTACAAAATAGTAGAAACCTCAAGGTCCCCAAGGACATCCCACTACCGCAAGCCGCACTGGACAAATAGGGGCATTATGACACAAGCTGAGCAACTACTACCTCCATGCAGACACACAGACAGATATCCGCAGAGACAGAAGATTGAACCAGACAGGCCCCTAGGCCCTATTATGAACTCTTGCTTTGGTGTCCAGGTATCACTCCTCAGAGGCCTGGGTTCGAAGACCAGCATACGGGGCTTTCCTGAGGCACCAGACAAAAGACCTCTCATCTCCACATGGGAAGCTTCCTTGTTGGAGTTGTGTCAAGCCCTTCGGGTTGGAGAATCCTGCAGAGTCCCTTAGCTACTGCCACATTCCAAGGTCTCCATGGCCACCAACCCACATTATGACTCATCCTCAGGAGAGTCCATTTAAACTCAGCCTTCTGGGTAGCTCACCCAAGAGCCCGCAGATTGAGCGTGCCTTGTCTCCACCAGGCAATGGGAAGGTGAGTTGGCGTTTCTCGGCATCCATGCTTAGGCCCCTGCTCTCGAGTCTTTCTGTATGGGGCATCCTGGAACCATACAATAGTACTCGACTGTCCTGAAGAAGGAAACTTTGAAGTTGGGAGCAGCTCACAACTCCCAGCGTAGGGAAACCTCCCTGGCCTCATGACGCCCCCACCCCCTTCAGGAAGGGGCCGTCATGGACACAAACTCCAGCTTGAGGCAACATCTGATACTCGCCCTGACCTCACCTGCAGGAGATCTCGATTCAGCCTCTTCAGAGTGGGCCTGCCATGCTCTTGGCCCCAAAACTCATGCTAGCTTGTGTTTTCAGACTTCCTTCCTCACAATCCTGGCCACACCCCTCCAGTTTGGCAATTCTGGAGACACAATGCAGCACTCTGCCTGCCCTCCAGAAGAAAAATGTTGCCCTATAGGGCTAACCGGAAACGCCAAATGAGTAACAACCTGCATGCCACTCGACCACACCCCAATTATACAGTCTAGCCTGTGCACTAAAGCCCTGTCTGACACAGCCTGAGGGCAGACCTCCAGTCCAACACCCAGACAGCTGGCCGTACACAGAGCATATCACACCCACAATGGCTTTAGGCCATCATCTCTACCCAACCTCAGTTTTCACCTTCAGAACCTAGACCTTATCTCCACTCACTGCTCAGGAGTGAACGTGATGCAAGAATCAGAACTTCTCCTTCGCCTTGGCAAGAAACCTAGTGGTTGGCATGTTGTCCAATGTTCATTGTAGGAGAAAGCAGCATGGACTATGAGGCCCCACCTATCCCTGAGGGCCACAATGTGCACAAACACACATTGTGACCCTCAGCGTGAGCCCTATCCTCATGTAAAGCCTCTTAGTCACTGGAACAACAGCCCACATATGGGGCTTGCCAAGCCCCTAGTCCCCCAATCTCAACCAGAGTTCGAGATGTCTAGTCACACCTACTCAGGGCTCTACTCTGGAATCCCTCTTTGGTGGGAGAACTGAGGTAAAAAAAATACATAAAGGACTCTTCCCATCCACAGAATGATCCCAACCACTTGGGATCAGGCCAAATCACCAGAGAAAGAATTGTCCATGGCCCTTGAGGACACTCCGACATTCCACGGCCACCGTTGACACAAAATCCAGAGACAAAAGCCTGAGCAAGCGCCACATACTCGCCCTTTGTTCATAGCCCGGAAAATTCTCACGGTCTGTAGATCGAGCCTTCATACATACATCCCCAAAACTAAGCTGAGTTTGTGTTTTCAGACTTCTGTCCCCACAGGCCTGGCCAACACACCATCCAAGCTGGGGCCCCTGGAGCCACACCTCAGGACTGTGGCTTCCCTCTCCAGGGGAATTCTGCTATTTCCATTGGCCACAACCCAATAGATTAGGAGAATCCGCCAAACTCCCCCAGGCCATCCGAATAATGTTGGCTGCCCAGGACACACAGGGATGATCTCTCACAAGTTAGGAAACTACCTCCACTCAGACCCAGAGACAGATATCCCCATAGAATAAGATTGAACTGGACAGGCACTTAGGCCCTAATCAGATCCATTGCTTTTGATTCCAGTCATCTCTCCTCAGAGGCCTGTTTTCCAATACCAGCATATGGGAGATTCCTTAGGCACTCATCAAAACAATTCTCTTCTCTACATAGGAAACATACTCTTTAGAGCTCCATCAAAACCTCCGGTTATGAACATCCCTCAAGGCCCCGGTTCAAGCACCCCATTCCAAGGTCTACATGGACACAAATGCACATTATGACCCATCCTCAACTCACCCATTTCAACACACCCGCCTCGGTTGCTCCCCTAGATCCAGCAGATCGAACTTGCCTTGGCACTATGAGACACCTGGAATGGGAGGCAGGCTGCCCAGGCATCCATCCTTAGAACCCTGCTCTGGATAACGTCCTTATGGGATGTCCTGGAGCCATCCAACAGGTCTCGACTGTCCCACAGAAGGAATCATTGCGGTTTGGAGCATCTCACAATTCCCATCGTGGGAAAACCTCCATGTCCTCGTGACACCCTCCCCTTCATGAAGGGGCTGTCATGGACAGAAACTTCGACCTAAGCCAACGTCTGATCCTAGCTCTGTCTTCAGGTATACAGGATCTCGAATCATCTCTGCAGAGGGTGCCTGCCGTCCCCTCACCCCGAAATCTAAGTCTGGCTTGTGTTCTCAGAATTTTTTCATCACACTCCTGGCCCACAAGCCTTCCAGTTTGGGAATTCTGGAGCCACTATGTGGCACTGTGTCTTCCCTCCAGAAGAAAAACGTTGCCCTCTGGGGCTACCCAGTAACCACAAATGAGTACCATCCTGCACGAAACTCGACTGCACCCCAATGATACAGTCTAGCCTGGGCACTAATTCCCTGTCTGCCACAGCCTGAGCCTGCACCTCCCAACCCACACTCAACAGCTGGCCGAACACTGAGCACATCAGCCACACCATGGCCTTAGGTCTTCATCTCTTCCCAACCTCAGTTTTCAGGCTTCAGAACCTAGACCTTAAATCCAATCACAGTCCAGGAGTGAAAGTGTTGCAGAAATTAGAACTCCATCTTCCCCATGGCCAGAAAACTTGTGGTTGCCATATTGTGCAACGTTCCCTGTAGGAGAAACCAGCATGGTACATTAGGCCACGCCCTGACTTGAGGGGCTCCTTGGGCACAAAAACACATTGTGAAACTCAGTGTGAGACCATTCCTCAGGGAAGGCCTCTCAGTGTCTGGACCAAGAGCCCACATATGGGGCTTGCCATGTTCTTAGGTCCCAATGTTAACCAGAGGTCTGGTTGTCCAGTCGCCCCTCCCCAGGACTCTGCTCTGGAATCCCTCTTTTGGTGGTCCACCTTAGGTAAAAAAAATAATAATAATAAAAAAATAAACAAAAAAACAAGAAAGACCTCCTCCCTTCCCACAGAATGACCCCAAACTCTTGGGATCGGGTCAAATCCCCAGAAAGGGAGCCTCATCGATGGCCCATGAGGACACCCCGACATTCCATGGCAATCGGTGACACATTTCCAGAAAAAAAAAAAAAAAAAAAAAAGCATGAGCCAGCACCTCACATTCGCCCTTTGTTCATATCCCGAAGAGTTCTCCTCACGGTCTATAGATCGGGCCGGCCATACCTACATCCCCCAACCTAAGTGGAGTTTGTGTTTTCAGACTTTTGTCCAAATAGCCCTGGACCACACACGCTCCACACTTGGGTCCCTGGAGCCACACCTCAGGACTGTGCTTCCCTTTCAAGGGAATTCTTCCCATTCCATTGGCCACAACCTTGCAAATGAGGAAAAACCTCCAAAGTCACCGAGGCCATCCCATTAGTGTAGGCCGCCCAGGACAAACAGGGGTGATCTCAAACCAGCTGAGCAACTACCTCCACTCAGACAACAGATGTCCCCAGAGAAGAATATTGAACCGGACAGGCCCCTAGGCCCTAATCAGATCCATTGCTTTGGTTTTTAGGCATCTCTCCTCAGAGGCCTCGTCTCCAATACCAGCATATGGTGGTTTCCTGAGGCACCAATAAGAACAAATCTCGTCTCCCCATGGAAAACTTGCTCATTGGAGCTTTGTCATAACCTCTGGTTAGGAGAATCCTTCAGGGCCCTGGTGCCACTGCCCCATACCAAGGTCTCCATGGACTCAAACCAACATTAAGACCATCCTCAGGAAAGTCCATTTCAACTCAGCCCCCTCTGTTGCTACCCCAAGCCAGCAGATCAAACGTTTCTTGTTGCTAGGAGACAATTGGATTGTGAGGCTGACTGCCCAGGCATCCATACTTAGAACCCTGTTCTGGAAAAATACCTTATAAGACGTCCTGGAGCCATCCAACAAATCTTAATTGTCCCACAGAAGGAATCCTTGCGGTTTGGAGCATCTCACAACTCCAATAGTGGGAAAACCCCCATGGGCTCATAATGTCCCCCCTTCATGAAGGGGCCAACATGGACAGAAACTCAAACCTGAGCCAAAGTCTGATCCTCGACCTGACTTCAGACACATGAGATCTCAATTCAGCTCTGCAGAGTGTGGCTGCCATGTCCTTGCCCCGAAACCTAAGCCTAGCTTGTGTTCTCAGACTTCCGTCCTCACTCTCCTGGCCCACAAGCCCTCCAGTTTGGGAATTCCGAAGCCACAATGCAGCACTCTGCCTGCCCTCCAGAAGAAAAACTTTGCCCTATGCTTCTAATAAGAAACCCCAAATGATTTTCTAATGCATGCCACTCGATTGTAAAGCAATTATACAGCCCACCCTGTATTCTAATGCCCTGTCTGGCACAGCCTGAGACAAGACATCCCAAACGACACCCAGACAGCTGGCCCCAACCTGGACACATAGGACCCGCTATGGCTGTAGGTCGTCATCTCTTCCCAACCTCGGTTTTCAGGCTTCAGAACCTAGACCTTATCTCCAATCACTGCCCAGGGTGAACGTGATGCAGAAATTAGAATTCCTCCTTCCCCATGGCCAGAAACCTTGTGGTTGACATGTTGTCCAACGCTCAATGTGGGAAAACCTGCATTGTCCGAAAGGCCACGCCAGTGCTTTAGGGCCGCCTAGGGCACAGACATGCATTGTGACCTACAGCGTGAGTCCCGTATTAAAGTAACGCCTCTCAGGGGCTGGACCAAGATCCTGCATATGGGGCTTGTCATATCCATAGGCCCCCAGGCTTAACCCGAGGGCGAGTATTCCAGTTGTCAGTACCCACTGCTATGCTCTAGAATCCCTCTACTGGGGGGACATATGAGGCAAAAAACAGGACACTTCCCTTCCCACAGAATGACCCCAAACACTTGGGGGCTGGACAAACTACCAGAGAGGGAGACTTCTACGACCCATGAGGCAACTCCTACATTAAACGGCCATTGTGGACAAAACATCCAGAGACAAAAGCCTGAGCGACTGCCTCCCTCTCACCCTTCTTTCATATCCAGAGGAGCTCCCCTCATGGACTGTAGATCAGGCCTGCCGTAACCTCGGCCCCAAACCTGAGCTGAGTTAGGGTTTTTGGATGTCTGTCTGCACAGCCATGGCCCACACAGCCTCCAGGCTGGGGTCTCTGGAGCCACACCACAGAACTGTGCCTGCTCTCTCCTAAGAAACTGCCCATTCCATTGGCCACAACTCTACAAAATAGTAGAAACCTCAAGGTCCCCAAGGACATCCCACTACCGCAAGCCGCACTGGACAAATAGGGGCATTATGACACAAGCTGAGCAACTACTACCTCCATGCAGACACACAGACAGATATCCGCAGAGACAGAAGATTGAACCAGACAGGCCCCTAGGCCCTATTATGAACTCTTGCTTTGGTGTCCAGGTATCACTCCTCAGAGGCCTGGGTTCGAAGACCAGCATACGGGGCTTTCCTGAGGCACCAGACAAAAGACCTCTCATCTCCACATGGGAAGCTTCCTTGTTGGAGTTGTGTCAAGCCCTTCGGGTTGGAGAATCCTGCAGAGTCCCTTAGCTACTGCCACATTCCAAGGTCTCCATGGCCACCAACCCACATTATGACTCATCCTCAGGAGAGTCCATTTAAACTCAGCCTTCTGGGTAGCTCACCCAAGAGCCCGCAGATTGAGCGTGCCTTGTCTCCACCAGGCAATGGGAAGGTGAGTTGGCGTTTCTCGGCATCCATGCTTAGGCCCCTGCTCTCGAGTCTTTCTGTATGGGGCATCCTGGAACCATACAATAGTACTCGACTGTCCTGAAGAAGGAAACTTTGAAGTTGGGAGCAGCTCACAACTCCCAGCGTAGGGAAACCTCCCTGGCCTCATGACGCCCCCACCCCCTTCAGGAAGGGGCCGTCATGGACACAAACTCCAGCTTGAGGCAACATCTGATACTCGCCCTGACCTCACCTGCAGGAGATCTCGATTCAGCCTCTTCAGAGTGGGCCTGCCATGCTCTTGGCCCCAAAACTCATGCTAGCTTGTGTTTTCAGACTTCCTTCCTCACAATCCTGGCCACACCCCTCCAGTTTGGCAATTCTGGAGACACAATGCAGCACTCTGCCTGCCCTCCAGAAGAAAAATGTTGCCCTATAGGGCTAACCGGAAACGCCAAATGAGTAACAACCTGCATGCCACTCGACCACACCCCAATTATACAGTCTAGCCTGTGCACTAAAGCCCTGTCTGACACAGCCTGAGGGCAGACCTCCAGTCCAACACCCAGACAGCTGGCCGTACACAGAGCATATCACACCCACAATGGCTTTAGGCCATCATCTCTACCCAACCTCAGTTTTCACCTTCAGAACCTAGACCTTATCTCCACTCACTGCTCAGGAGTGAACGTGATGCAAGAATCAGAACTTCTCCTTCGCCTTGGCAAGAAACCTAGTGGTTGGCATGTTGTCCAATGTTCATTGTAGGAGAAAGCAGCATGGACTATGAGGCCCCACCTATCCCTGAGGGCCACAATGTGCACAAACACACATTGTGACCCTCAGCGTGAGCCCTATCCTCATGTAAAGCCTCTTAGTCACTGGAACAACAGCCCACATATGGGGCTTGCCAAGCCCCTAGTCCCCCAATCTCAACCAGAGTTCGAGATGTCTAGTCACACCTACTCAGGGCTCTACTCTGGAATCCCTCTTTGGTGGGAGAACTGAGGTAAAAAAAATACATAAAGGACTCTTCCCATCCACAGAATGATCCCAACCACTTGGGATCAGGCCAAATCACCAGAGAAAGAATTGTCCATGGCCCTTGAGGACACTCCGACATTCCACGGCCACCGTTGACACAAAATCCAGAGACAAAAGCCTGAGCAAGCGCCACATACTCGCCCTTTGTTCATAGCCCGGAAAATTCTCACGGTCTGTAGATCGAGCCTTCATACATACATCCCCAAAACTAAGCTGAGTTTGTGTTTTCAGACTTCTGTCCCCACAGGCCTGGCCAACACACCATCCAAGCTGGGGCCCCTGGAGCCACACCTCAGGACTGTGGCTTCCCTCTCCAGGGGAATTCTGCTATTTCCATTGGCCACAACCCAATAGATTAGGAGAATCCGCCAAACTCCCCCAGGCCATCCGAATAATGTTGGCTGCCCAGGACACACAGGGATGATCTCTCACAAGTTAGGAAACTACCTCCACTCAGACCCAGAGACAGATATCCCCATAGAATAAGATTGAACTGGACAGGCACTTAGGCCCTAATCAGATCCATTGCTTTTGATTCCAGTCATCTCTCCTCAGAGGCCTGTTTTCCAATACCAGCATATGGGAGATTCCTTAGGCACTCATCAAAACAATTCTCTTCTCTACATAGGAAACATACTCTTTAGAGCTCCATCAAAACCTCCGGTTATGAACATCCCTCAAGGCCCCGGTTCAAGCACCCCATTCCAAGGTCTACATGGACACAAATGCACATTATGACCCATCCTCAACTCACCCATTTCAACACACCCGCCTCGGTTGCTCCCCTAGATCCAGCAGATCGAACTTGCCTTGGCACTATGAGACACCTGGAATGGGAGGCAGGCTGCCCAGGCATCCATCCTTAGAACCCTGCTCTGGATAACGTCCTTATGGGATGTCCTGGAGCCATCCAACAGGTCTCGACTGTCCCACAGAAGGAATCATTGCGGTTTGGAGCATCTCACAATTCCCATCGTGGGAAAACCTCCATGTCCTCGTGACACCCTCCCCTTCATGAAGGGGCTGTCATGGACAGAAACTTCGACCTAAGCCAACGTCTGATCCTAGCTCTGTCTTCAGGTATACAGGATCTCGAATCATCTCTGCAGAGGGTGCCTGCCGTCCCCTCACCCCGAAATCTAAGTCTGGCTTGTGTTCTCAGAATTTTTTCATCACACTCCTGGCCCACAAGCCTTCCAGTTTGGGAATTCTGGAGCCACTATGTGGCACTGTGTCTTCCCTCCAGAAGAAAAACGTTGCCCTCTGGGGCTACCCAGTAACCACAAATGAGTACCATCCTGCACGAAACTCGACTGCACCCCAATGATACAGTCTAGCCTGGGCACTAATTCCCTGTCTGCCACAGCCTGAGCCTGCACCTCCCAACCCACACTCAACAGCTGGCCGAACACTGAGCACATCAGCCACACCATGGCCTTAGGTCTTCATCTCTTCCCAACCTCAGTTTTCAGGCTTCAGAACCTAGACCTTAAATCCAATCACAGTCCAGGAGTGAAAGTGTTGCAGAAATTAGAACTCCATCTTCCCCATGGCCAGAAAACTTGTGGTTGCCATATTGTGCAACGTTCCCTGTAGGAGAAACCAGCATGGTACATTAGGCCACGCCCTGACTTGAGGGGCTCCTTGGGCACAAAAACACATTGTGAAACTCAGTGTGAGACCATTCCTCAGGGAAGGCCTCTCAGTGTCTGGACCAAGAGCCCACATATGGGGCTTGCCATGTTCTTAGGTCCCAATGTTAACCAGAGGTCTGGTTGTCCAGTCGCCCCTCCCCAGGACTCTGCTCTGGAATCCCTCTTTTGGTGGTCCACCTTAGGTAAAAAATATAATAATAATAAAAAAATAAACAAAAAAACAAGAAAGACCTCCTCCCTTCCCACAGAATGACCCCAAACTCTTGGGATCGGGTCAAATCCCCAGAAAGGGAGCCTCATCGATGGCCCATGAGGACACCCCGACATTCCATGGCAATCGGTGACACATTTCCAGAAAAAAAAAAAAAAAAAAAAAAGCATGAGCCAGCACCTCACATTCGCCCTTTGTTCATATCCCGAAGAGTTCTCCTCACGGTCTATAGATCGGGCCGGCCATACCTACATCCCCCAACCTAAGTGGAGTTTGTGTTTTCAGACTTTTGTCCAAATAGCCCTGGACCACACACGCTCCACACTTGGGTCCCTGGAGCCACACCTCAGGACTGTGCTTCCCTTTCAAGGGAATTCTTCCCATTCCATTGGCCACAACCTTGCAAATGAGGAAAAACCTCCAAAGTCACCGAGGCCATCCCATTAGTGTAGGCCGCCCAGGACAAACAGGGGTGATCTCAAACCAGCTGAGCAACTACCTCCACTCAGACAACAGATGTCCCCAGAGAAGAATATTGAACCGGACAGGCCCCTAGGCCCTAATCAGATCCATTGCTTTGGTTTTTAGGCATCTCTCCTCAGAGGCCTCGTCTCCAATACCAGCATATGGTGGTTTCCTGAGGCACCAATAAGAACAAATCTCGTCTCCCCATGGAAAACTTGCTCATTGGAGCTTTGTCATAACCTCTGGTTAGGAGAATCCTTCAGGGCCCTGGTGCCACTGCCCCATACCAAGGTCTCCATGGACTCAAACCAACATTAAGACCATCCTCAGGAAAGTCCATTTCAACTCAGCCCCCTCTGTTGCTACCCCAAGCCAGCAGATCAAACGTTTCTTGTTGCTAGGAGACAATTGGATTGTGAGGCTGACTGCCCAGGCATCCATACTTAGAACCCTGTTCTGGAAAAATACCTTATAAGACGTCCTGGAGCCATCCAACAAATCTTAATTGTCCCACAGAAGGAATCCTTGCGGTTTGGAGCATCTCACAACTCCAATAGTGGGAAAACCCCCATGGGCTCATAATGTCCCCCCTTCATGAAGGGGCCAACATGGACAGAAACTCAAACCTGAGCCAAAGTCTGATCCTCGACCTGACTTCAGACACATGAGATCTCAATTCAGCTCTGCAGAGTGTGGCTGCCATGTCCTTGCCCCGAAACCTAAGCCTAGCTTGTGTTCTCAGACTTCCGTCCTCACTCTCCTGGCCCACAAGCCCTCCAGTTTGGGAATTCCGAAGCCACAATGCAGCACTCTGCCTGCCCTCCAGAAGAAAAACTTTGCCCTATGCTTCTAATAAGAAACCCCAAATGATTTTCTAATGCATGCCACTCGATTGTAAAGCAATTATACAGCCCACCCTGTATTCTAATGCCCTGTCTGGCACAGCCTGAGACAAGACATCCCAAACGACACCCAGACAGCTGGCCCCAACCTGGACACATAGGACCCGCTATGGCTGTAGGTCGTCATCTCTTCCCAACCTCGGTTTTCAGGCTTCAGAACCTAGACCTTATCTCCAATCACTGCCCAGGGTGAACGTGATGCAGAAATTAGAATTCCTCCTTCCCCATGGCCAGAAACCTTGTGGTTGGCATGTTGTCCAACGTTCAATGTGGGAAAACCTGCATTGTCCGAAAGGCCACGCCAGTGCTTGAGGGCCGCCTAGGGCACAGACATGCATTGTGACCTGCAGCGTGAGTCCCGTATTAAAGTAACGCCTCTCAGGGGCTGGACCAAGATCCTGCATATGGGGCTTGTCATATCCATAGGCCCCCAGGCTTAACCCGAGGGCGAGTATTCCAGTTGTCAGTACCCACTGCTATGCTCTAGAATCCCTCTACTGGGGGGACATATGAGGCAAAAAACAGGACACTTCCCTTCCCACAGAATGACCCCAAACACTTGGGGGCTGGACAAACTACCAGAGAGGGAGACTTCTACGACCCATGAGGCAACTCCTACATTAAACGGCCATTGTGGACAAAACATCCAGAGACAAAAGCCTGAGCGACTGCCTCCCTCTCACCCTTCTTTCATATCCAGAGGAGCTCCCCTCATGGACTGTAGATCAGGCCTGCCGTAACCTCGGCCCCAAACCTGAGCTGAGTTAGGGTTTTTGGATGTCTGTCTGCACAGCCATGGCCCACACAGCCTCCAGGCTGGGGTCTCTGGAGCCACACCACAGAACTGTGCCTGCTCTCTCCTAAGAAACTGCCCATTCCATTGGCCACAACTCTACAAAATAGTAGAAACCTCAAGGTCCCCAAGGACATCCCACTACCGCAAGCCGCACTGGACAAATAGGGGCATTATGACACAAGCTGAGCAACTACTACCTCCATGCAGACACACAGACAGATATCCGCAGAGACAGAAGATTGAACCAGACAGGCCCCTAGGCCCTATTATGAACTCTTGCTTTGGTGTCCAGGTATCACTCCTCAGAGGCCTGGGTTCGAAGACCAGCATACGGGGCTTTCCTGAGGCACCAGACAAAAGACCTCTCATCTCCACATGGGCAGCTTCCTTGTTGGAGTTGTGTCAAGCCCTTCGGGTTGGAGAATCCTGCAGAGTCCCTTAGCTACTGCCACATTCCAAGGTCTCCATGGCCACCAACCCACATTATGACTCATCCTCAGGAGAGTCCATTTAAACTCAGCCTTCTGGGTAGCTCACCCAAGAGCCCGCAGATTGAGCGTGCCTTGTCTCCACCAGGCAATGGGAAGGTGAGTTGGCGTTTCTCGGCATCCATGCTTAGGCCCCTGCTCTCGAGTCTTTCTGTATGGGGCATCCTGGAACCATACAATAGTACTCGACTGTCCTGAAGAAGGAAACTTTGAAGTTGGGAGCAGCTCACAACTCCCAGCGTAGGGAAACCTCCCTGGCCTCATGACGCCCCCACCCCCTTCAGGAAGGGGCCGTCATGGACACAAACTCCAGCTTGAGGCAACATCTGATACTCGCCCTGACCTCACCTGCAGGAGATCTCGATTCAGCCTCTTCAGAGTGGGCCTGCCATGCTCTTGGCCCCAAAACCTCATGCTAGCTTGTGTTTTCAGACTTCCTTCCTCACAATCCTGGCCACACCCCTCCAGTTTGGCAATTCTGGAGACACAATGCAGCACTCTGCCTGCCCTCCAGAAGAAAAATGTTGCCCTATAGGGCTAACCGGAAACGCCAAATGAGTAACAACCTGCATGCCACTCGACCACACCCCAATTATACAGTCTAGCCTGTGCACTAAAGCCCTGTCTGACACAGCCTGAGGGCAGACCTCCAGTCCAACACCCAGACAGCTGGCCGTACACAGAGCATATCACACCCACAATGGCTTTAGGCCATCATCTCTACCCAACCTCAGTTTTCACCTTCAGAACCTAGACCTTATCTCCACTCACTGCTCAGGAGTGAACGTGATGCAAGAATCAGAACTTCTCCTTCGCCTTGGCAAGAAACCTAGTGGTTGGCATGTTGTCCAATGTTCATTGTAGGAGAAAGCAGCATGGACTATGAGGCCCCACCTATCCCTGAGGGCCACAATGTGCACAAACACACATTGTGACCCTCAGCGTGAGCCCTATCCTCATGTAAAGCCTCTTAGTCACTGGAACAACAGCACACATATGGGGCTTGCCAAGCCCCTAGTCCCCCAATCTCAACCAGAGTTCGAGATGTCTAGTCACACCTACTCAGGGCTCTACTCTGGAATCCCTCTTTGGTGGGAGAACTGAGGTAAAAAAAATACATAAAGGACTCTTCCCATCCACAGAATGATCCCAACCACTTGGGATCAGGCCAAATCACCAGAGAAAGAATTGTCCATGGCCCTTGAGGACACTCCGACATTCCACGGCCACCGTTGACACAAAATCCAGAGACAAAAGCCTGAGCAAGCGCCACATACTCGCCCTTTGTTCATAGCCCGGAAAATTCTCACGGTCTGTAGATCGAGCCTTCATACATACATCCCCAAAACTAAGCTGAGTTTGTGTTTTCAGACTTCTGTCCCCACAGGCCTGGCCAACACACCATCCAAGCTGGGGCCCCTGGAGCCACACCTCAGGACTGTGGCTTCCCTCTCCAGGGGAATTCTGCTATTTCCATTGGCCACAACCCAATAGATTAGGAGAATCCGCCAAACTCCCCCAGGCCATCCGAATAATGTTGGCTGCCCAGGACACACAGGGATGATCTCTCACAAGTTAGGAAACTACCTCCACTCAGACCCAGAGACAGATATCCCCATAGAATAAGATTGAACTGGACAGGCACTTAGGCCCTAATCAGATCCATTGCTTTTGATTCCAGTCATCTCTCCTCAGAGGCCTGTTTTCCAATACCAGCATATGGGAGATTCCTTAGGCACTCATCAAAACAATTCTCTTCTCTACATAGGAAACATACTCTTTAGAGCTCCATCAAAACCTCCGGTTATGAACATCCCTCAAGGCCCCGGTTCAAGCACCCCATTCCAAGGTCTACATGGACACAAATGCACATTATGACCCATCCTCAACTCACCCATTTCAACACACCCGCCTCGGTTGCTCCCCTAGATCCAGCAGATCGAACTTGCCTTGGCACTATGAGACACCTGGAATGGGAGGCAGGCTGCCCAGGCATCCATCCTTAGAACCCTGCTCTGGATAACGTCCTTATGGGATGTCCTGGAGCCATCCAACAGGTCTCGACTGTCCCACAGAAGGAATCATTGCGGTTTGGAGCATCTCACAATTCCCATCGTGGGAAAACCTCCATGTCCTCGTGACACCCTCCCCTTCATGAAGGGGCTGTCATGGACAGAAACTTCGACCTAAGCCAACGTCTGATCCTAGCTCTGTCTTCAGGTATACAGGATCTCGAATCATCTCTGCAGAGGGTGCCTGCCGTCCCCTCACCCCGAAATCTAAGTCTGGCTTGTGTTCTCAGAATTTTTTCATCACACTCCTGGCCCACAAGCCTTCCAGTTTGGGAATTCTGGAGCCACTATGTGGCACTGTGTCTTCCCTCCAGAAGAAAAACGTTGCCCTCTGGGGCTACCCAGTAACCACAAATGAGTACCATCCTGCACGAAACTCGACTGCACCCCAATGATACAGTCTAGCCTGGGCACTAATTCCCTGTCTGCCACAGCCTGAGCCTGCACCTCCCAACCCACACTCAACAGCTGGCCGAACACTGAGCACATCAGCCACACCATGGCCTTAGGTCTTCATCTCTTCCCAACCTCAGTTTTCAGGCTTCAGAACCTAGACCTTAAATCCAATCACAGTCCAGGAGTGAAAGTGTTGCAGAAATTAGAACTCCATCTTCCCCATGGCCAGAAAACTTGTGGTTGCCATATTGTGCAACGTTCCCTGTAGGAGAAACCAGCATGGTACATTAGGCCACGCCCTGACTTGAGGGGCTCCTTGGGCACAAAAACACATTGTGAAACTCAGTGTGAGACCATTCCTCAGGGAAGGCCTCTCAGTGTCTGGACCAAGAGCCCACATATGGGGCTTGCCATGTTCTTAGGTCCCAATGTTAACCAGAGGTCTGGTTGTCCAGTCGCCCCTCCCCAGGACTCTGCTCTGGAATCCCTCTTTTGGTGGTCCACCTTAGGTAAAAAAAATAATAATAATAAAAAAATAAACAAAAAAACAAGAAAGGCCTCCTCCCTTCCCACAGAATGACCCCAAACTCTTGGGATCGGGTCAAATCCCCAGAAAGGGAGCCTCATCGATGGCCCATGAGGACACCCCGACATTCCATGGCAATCGGTGACACATTTCCAGAAAAAAAAAAAAAAAAAAAAGCATGAGCCAGCACCTCACATTCGCCCTTTGTTCATATCCCGAAGAGTTCTCCTCACGGTCTATAGATCGGGCCGGCCATACCTACATCCCCCAACCTAAGTGGAGTTTGTGTTTTCAGACTTTTGTCCAAATAGCCCTGGACCACACACGCTCCACACTTGGGTCCCTGGAGCCACACCTCAGGACTGTGCTTCCCTTTCAAGGGAATTCTTCCCATTCCATTGGCCACAACCTTGCAAATGAGGAAAAACCTCCAAAGTCACCGAGGCCATCCCATTAGTGTAGGCCGCCCAGGACAAACAGGGGTGATCTCAAACCAGCTGAGCAACTACCTCCACTCAGACAACAGATGTCCCCAGAGAAGAATATTGAACCGGACAGGCCCCTAGGCCCTAATCAGATCCATTGCTTTGGTTTTTAGGCATCTCTCCTCAGAGGCCTCGTCTCCAATACCAGCATATGGTGGTTTCCTGAGGCACCAATAAGAACAAATCTCGTCTCCCCATGGAAAACTTGCTCATTGGAGCTTTGTCATAACCTCTGGTTAGGAGAATCCTTCAGGGCCCTGGTGCCACTGCCCCATACCAAGGTCTCCATGGACTCAAACCAACATTAAGACCATCCTCAGGAAAGTCCATTTCAACTCAGCCCCCTCTGTTGCTACCCCAAGCCAGCAGATCAAACGTTTCTTGTTGCTAGGAGACAATTGGATTGTGAGGCTGACTGCCCAGGCATCCATACTTAGAACCCTGTTCTGGAAAAATACCTTATAAGACGTCCTGGAGCCATCCAACAAATCTTAATTGTCCCACAGAAGGAATCCTTGCGGTTTGGAGCATCTCACAACTCCAATAGTGGGAAAACCCCCATGGGCTCATAATGTCCCCCCTTCATGAAGGGGCCAACATGGACAGAAACTCAAACCTGAGCCAAAGTCTGATCCTCGACCTGACTTCAGACACATGAGATCTCAATTCAGCTCTGCAGAGTGTGGCTGCCATGTCCTTGCCCCGAAACCTAAGCCTAGCTTGTGTTCTCAGACTTCCGTCCTCACTCTCCTGGCCCACAAGCCCTCCAGTTTGGGAATTCCGAAGCCACAATGCAGCACTCTGCCTGCCCTCCAGAAGAAAAACTTTGCCCTATGCTTCTAATAAGAAACCCCAAATGATTTTCTAATGCATGCCACTCGATTGTAAAGCAATTATACAGCCCACCCTGTATTCTAATGCCCTGTCTGGCACAGCCTGAGACAAGACATCCCAAACGACACCCAGACAGCTGGCCCCAACCTGGACACATAGGACCCGCTATGGCTGTAGGTCGTCATCTCTTCCCAACCTCGGTTTTCAGGCTTCAGAACCTAGACCTTATCTCCAATCACTGCCCAGGGTGAACGTGATGCAGAAATTAGAATTCCTCCTTCCCCATGGCCAGAAACCTTGTGGTTGGCATGTTGTCCAACGTTCAATGTGGGAAAACCTGCATTGTCCGAAAGGCCACGCCAGTGCTTGAGGGCCGCCTAGGGCACAGACATGCATTGTGACCTGCAGCGTGAGTCCCGTATTAAAGTAACGCCTCTCAGGGGCTGGACCAAGATCCTGCATATGGGGCTTGTCATATCCATAGGCCCCCAGGCTTAACCCGAGGGCGAGTATTCCAGTTGTCAGTACCCACTGCTATGCTCTAGAATCCCTCTACTGGGGGGACATATGAGGCAAAAAACAGGACACTTCCCTTCCCACAGAATGACCCCAAACACTTGGGGGCTGGACAAACTACCAGAGAGGGAGACTTCTACGACCCATGAGGCAACTCCTACATTAAACGGCCATTGTGGACAAAACATCCAGAGACAAAAGCCTGAGCGACTGCCTCCCTCTCACCCTTCTTTCATATCCAGAGGAGCTCCCCTCATGGACTGTAGATCAGGCCTGCCGTAACCTCGGCCCCAAACCTGAGCTGAGTTAGGGTTTTTGGATGTCTGTCTGCACAGCCATGGCCCACACAGCCTCCAGGCTGGGGTCTCTGGAGCCACACCACAGAACTGTGCCTGCTCTCTCCTAAGAAACTGCCCATTCCATTGGCCACAACTCTACAAAATAGTAGAAACCTCAAGGTCCCCAAGGACATCCCACTACCGCAAGCCGCACTGGACAAATAGGGGCATTATGACACAAGCTGAGCAACTACTACCTCCATGCAGACACACAGACAGATATCCGCAGAGACAGAAGATTGAACCAGACAGGCCCCTAGGCCCTATTATGAACTCTTGCTTTGGTGTCCAGGTATCACTCCTCAGAGGCCTGGGTTCGAAGACCAGCATACGGGGCTTTCCTGAGGCACCAGACAAAAGACCTCTCATCTCCACATGGGCAGCTTCCTTGTTGGAGTTGTGTCAAGCCCTTCGGGTTGGAGAATCCTGCAGAGTCCCTTAGCTACTGCCACATTCCAAGGTCTCCATGGCCACCAACCCACATTATGACTCATCCTCAGGAGAGTCCATTTAAACTCAGCCTTCTGGGTAGCTCACCCAAGAGCCCGCAGATTGAGCGTGCCTTGTCTCCACCAGGCAATGGGAAGGTGAGTTGGCGTTTCTCGGCATCCATGCTTAGGCCCCTGCTCTCGAGTCTTTCTGTATGGGGCATCCTGGAACCATACAATAGTACTCGACTGTCCTGAAGAAGGAAACTTTGAAGTTGGGAGCAGCTCACAACTCCCAGCGTAGGGAAACCTCCCTGGCCTCATGACGCCCCCACCCCCTTCAGGAAGGGGCCGTCATGGACACAAACTCCAGCTTGAGGCAACATCTGATACTCGCCCTGACCTCACCTGCAGGAGATCTCGATTCAGCCTCTTCAGAGTGGGCCTGCCATGCTCTTGGCCCCAAAACCTCATGCTAGCTTGTGTTTTCAGACTTCCTTCCTCACAATCCTGGCCACACCCCTCCAGTTTGGCAATTCTGGAGACACAATGCAGCACTCTGCCTGCCCTCCAGAAGAAAAATGTTGCCCTATAGGGCTAACCGGAAACGCCAAATGAGTAACAACCTGCATGCCACTCGACCACACCCCAATTATACAGTCTAGCCTGTGCACTAAAGCCCTGTCTGACACAGCCTGAGGGCAGACCTCCAGTCCAACACCCAGACAGCTGGCCGTACACAGAGCATATCACACCCACAATGGCTTTAGGCCATCATCTCTACCCAACCTCAGTTTTCACCTTCAGAACCTAGACCTTATCTCCACTCACTGCTCAGGAGTGAACGTGATGCAAGAATCAGAACTTCTCCTTCGCCTTGGCAAGAAACCTAGTGGTTGGCATGTTGTCCAATGTTCATTGTAGGAGAAAGCAGCATGGACTATGAGGCCCCACCTATCCCTGAGGGCCACAATGTGCACAAACACACATTGTGACCCTCAGCGTGAGCCCTATCCTCATGTAAAGCCTCTTAGTCACTGGAACAACAGCACACATATGGGGCTTGCCAAGCCCCTAGTCCCCCAATCTCAACCAGAGTTCGAGATGTCTAGTCACACCTACTCAGGGCTCTACTCTGGAATCCCTCTTTGGTGGGAGAACTGAGGTAAAAAAAATACATAAAGGACTCTTCCCATCCACAGAATGATCCCAACCACTTGGGATCAGGCCAAATCACCAGAGAAAGAATTGTCCATGGCCCTTGAGGACACTCCGACATTCCACGGCCACCGTTGACACAAAATCCAGAGACAAAAGCCTGAGCAAGCGCCACATACTCGCCCTTTGTTCATAGCCCGGAAAATTCTCACGGTCTGTAGATCGAGCCTTCATACATACATCCCCAAAACTAAGCTGAGTTTGTGTTTTCAGACTTCTGTCCCCACAGGCCTGGCCAACACACCATCCAAGCTGGGGCCCCTGGAGCCACACCTCAGGACTGTGGCTTCCCTCTCCAGGGGAATTCTGCTATTTCCATTGGCCACAACCCAATAGATTAGGAGAATCCGCCAAACTCCCCCAGGCCATCCGAATAATGTTGGCTGCCCAGGACACACAGGGATGATCTCTCACAAGTTAGGAAACTACCTCCACTCAGACCCAGAGACAGATATCCCCATAGAATAAGATTGAACTGGACAGGCACTTAGGCCCTAATCAGATCCATTGCTTTTGATTCCAGTCATCTCTCCTCAGAGGCCTGTTTTCCAATACCAGCATATGGGAGATTCCTTAGGCACTCATCAAAACAATTCTCTTCTCTACATAGGAAACATACTCTTTAGAGCTCCATCAAAACCTCCGGTTATGAACATCCCTCAAGGCCCCGGTTCAAGCACCCCATTCCAAGGTCTACATGGACACAAATGCACATTATGACCCATCCTCAACTCACCCATTTCAACACACCCGCCTCGGTTGCTCCCCTAGATCCAGCAGATCGAACTTGCCTTGGCACTATGAGACACCTGGAATGGGAGGCAGGCTGCCCAGGCATCCATCCTTAGAACCCTGCTCTGGATAACGTCCTTATGGGATGTCCTGGAGCCATCCAACAGGTCTCGACTGTCCCACAGAAGGAATCATTGCGGTTTGGAGCATCTCACAATTCCCATCGTGGGAAAACCTCCATGTCCTCGTGACACCCTCCCCTTCATGAAGGGGCTGTCATGGACAGAAACTTCGACCTAAGCCAACGTCTGATCCTAGCTCTGTCTTCAGGTATACAGGATCTCGAATCATCTCTGCAGAGGGTGCCTGCCGTCCCCTCACCCCGAAATCTAAGTCTGGCTTGTGTTCTCAGAATTTTTTCATCACACTCCTGGCCCACAAGCCTTCCAGTTTGGGAATTCTGGAGCCACTATGTGGCACTGTGTCTTCCCTCCAGAAGAAAAACGTTGCCCTCTGGGGCTACCCAGTAACCACAAATGAGTACCATCCTGCACGAAACTCGACTGCACCCCAATGATACAGTCTAGCCTGGGCACTAATTCCCTGTCTGCCACAGCCTGAGCCTGCACCTCCCAACCCACACTCAACAGCTGGCCGAACACTGAGCACATCAGCCACACCATGGCCTTAGGTCTTCATCTCTTCCCAACCTCAGTTTTCAGGCTTCAGAACCTAGACCTTAAATCCAATCACAGTCCAGGAGTGAAAGTGTTGCAGAAATTAGAACTCCATCTTCCCCATGGCCAGAAAACTTGTGGTTGCCATATTGTGCAACGTTCCCTGTAGGAGAAACCAGCATGGTACATTAGGCCACGCCCTGACTTGAGGGGCTCCTTGG
The DNA here is from genome assembly GCF_964662115.1 of Mustela nivalis. Lineage (NCBI taxonomy): Eukaryota > Metazoa > Chordata > Mammalia > Carnivora > Mustelidae > Mustela > Mustela nivalis. Next base: position 62,880 of record NW_028135655.1, read on the forward strand.
GCACAAAAACACATTGTGAAACTCAGTGTGAGACCATTCCTCAGGGAAGGCCTCTCAGTGTCTGGACCAAGAGCCCACATATGGGGCTTGCCATGTTCTTAGGTCCCAATGTTAACCAGAGGTCTGGTTGTCCAGTCGCCCCTCCCCAGGACTCTGCTCTGGAATCCCTCTTTTGGTGGTCCACCTTAGGTAAAAAAAATAATAATAATAAAAAAATAAACAAAAAAACAAGAAAGGCCTCCTCCCTTCCCACAGAATGACCCCAAACTCTTGGGATCGGGTCAAATCCCCAGAAAGGGAGCCTCATCGATGGCCCATGAGGACACCCCGACATTCCATGGCAATCGGTGACACATTTCCAGAAAAAAAAAAAAAAAAAAAAGCATGAGCCAGCACCTCACATTCGCCCTTTGTTCATATCCCGAAGAGTTCTCCTCACGGTCTATAGATCGGGCCGGCCATACCTACATCCCCCAACCTAAGTGGAGTTTGTGTTTTCAGACTTTTGTCCAAATAGCCCTGGACCACACACGCTCCACACTTGGGTCCCTGGAGCCACACCTCAGGACTGTGCTTCCCTTTCAAGGGAATTCTTCCCATTCCATTGGCCACAACCTTGCAAATGAGGAAAAACCTCCAAAGTCACCGAGGCCATCCCATTAGTGTAGGCCGCCCAGGACAAACAGGGGTGATCTCAAACCAGCTGAGCAACTACCTCCACTCAGACAACAGATGTCCCCAGAGAAGAATATTGAACCGGACAGGCCCCTAGGCCCTAATCAGATCCATTGCTTTGGTTTTTAGGCATCTCTCCTCAGAGGCCTCGTCTCCAATACCAGCATATGGTGGTTTCCTGAGGCACCAATAAGAACAAATCTCGTCTCCCCATGGAAAACTTGCTCATTGGAGCTTTGTCATAACCTCTGGTTAGGAGAATCCTTCAGGGCCCTGGTGCCACTGCCCCATACCAAGGTCTCCATGGACTCAAACCAACATTAAGACCATCCTCAGGAAAGTCCATTTCAACTCAGCCCCCTCTGTTGCTACCCCAAGCCAGCAGATCAAACGTTTCTTGTTGCTAGGAGACAATTGGATTGTGAGGCTGACTGCCCAGGCATCCATACTTAGAACCCTGTTCTGGAAAAATACCTTATAAGACGTCCTGGAGCCATCCAACAAATCTTAATTGTCCCACAGAAGGAATCCTTGCGGTTTGGAGCATCTCACAACTCCAATAGTGGGAAAACCCCCATGGGCTCATAATGTCCCCCCTTCATGAAGGGGCCAACATGGACAGAAACTCAAACCTGAGCCAAAGTCTGATCCTCGACCTGACTTCAGACACATGAGATCTCAATTCAGCTCTGCAGAGTGTGGCTGCCATGTCCTTGCCCCGAAACCTAAGCCTAGCTTGTGTTCTCAGACTTCCGTCCTCACTCTCCTGGCCCACAAGCCCTCCAGTTTGGGAATTCCGAAGCCACAATGCAGCACTCTGCCTGCCCTCCAGAAGAAAAACTTTGCCCTATGCTTCTAATAAGAAACCCCAAATGATTTTCTAATGCATGCCACTCGATTGTAAAGCAATTATACAGCCCACCCTGTATTCTAATGCCCTGTCTGGCACAGCCTGAGACAAGACATCCCAAACGACACCCAGACAGCTGGCCCCAACCTGGACACATAGGACCCGCTATGGCTGTAGGTCGTCATCTCTTCCCAACCTCGGTTTTCAGGCTTCAGAACCTAGACCTTATCTCCAATCACTGCCCAGGGTGAACGTGATGCAGAAATTAGAATTCCTCCTTCCCCATGGCCAGAAACCTTGTGGTTGGCATGTTGTCCAACGTTCAATGTGGGAAAACCTGCATTGTCCGAAAGGCCACGCCAGTGCTTGAGGGCCGCCTAGGGCACAGACATGCATTGTGACCTGCAGCGTGAGTCCCGTATTAAAGTAACGCCTCTCAGGGGCTGGACCAAGATCCTGCATATGGGGCTTGTCATATCCATAGGCCCCCAGGCTTAACCCGAGGGCGAGTATTCCAGTTGTCAGTACCCACTGCTATGCTCTAGAATCCCTCTACTGGGGGGACATATGAGGCAAAAAACAGGACACTTCCCTTCCCACAGAATGACCCCAAACACTTGGGGGCTGGACAAACTACCAGAGAGGGAGACTTCTACGACCCATGAGGCAACTCCTACATTAAACGGCCATTGTGGACAAAACATCCAGAGACAAAAGCCTGAGCGACTGCCTCCCTCTCACCCTTCTTTCATATCCAGAGGAGCTCCCCTCATGGACTGTAGATCAGGCCTGCCGTAACCTCGGCCCCAAACCTGAGCTGAGTTAGGGTTTTTGGATGTCTGTCTGCACAGCCATGGCCCACACAGCCTCCAGGCTGGGGTCTCTGGAGCCACACCACAGAACTGTGCCTGCTCTCTCCTAAGAAACTGCCCATTCCATTGGCCACAACTCTACAAAATAGTAGAAACCTCAAGGTCCCCAAGGACATCCCACTACCGCAAGCCGCACTGGACAAATAGGGGCATTATGACACAAGCTGAGCAACTACTACCTCCATGCAGACACACAGACAGATATCCGCAGAGACAGAAGATTGAACCAGACAGGCCCCTAGGCCCTATTATGAACTCTTGCTTTGGTGTCCAGGTATCACTCCTCAGAGGCCTGGGTTCGAAGACCAGCATACGGGGCTTTCCTGAGGCACCAGACAAAAGACCTCTCATCTCCACATGGGCAGCTTCCTTGTTGGAGTTGTGTCAAGCCCTTCGGGTTGGAGAATCCTGCAGAGTCCCTTAGCTACTGCCACATTCCAAGGTCTCCATGGCCACCAACCCACATTATGACTCATCCTCAGGAGAGTCCATTTAAACTCAGCCTTCTGGGTAGCTCACCCAAGAGCCCGCAGATTGAGCGTGCCTTGTCTCCACCAGGCAATGGGAAGGTGAGTTGGCGTTTCTCGGCATCCATGCTTAGGCCCCTGCTCTCGAGTCTTTCTGTATGGGGCATCCTGGAACCATACAATAGTACTCGACTGTCCTGAAGAAGGAAACTTTGAAGTTGGGAGCAGCTCACAACTCCCAGCGTAGGGAAACCTCCCTGGCCTCATGACGCCCCCACCCCCTTCAGGAAGGGGCCGTCATGGACACAAACTCCAGCTTGAGGCAACATCTGATACTCGCCCTGACCTCACCTGCAGGAGATCTCGATTCAGCCTCTTCAGAGTGGGCCTGCCATGCTCTTGGCCCCAAAACCTCATGCTAGCTTGTGTTTTCAGACTTCCTTCCTCACAATCCTGGCCACACCCCTCCAGTTTGGCAATTCTGGAGACACAATGCAGCACTCTGCCTGCCCTCCAGAAGAAAAATGTTGCCCTATAGGGCTAACCGGAAACGCCAAATGAGTAACAACCTGCATGCCACTCGACCACACCCCAATTATACAGTCTAGCCTGTGCACTAAAGCCCTGTCTGACACAGCCTGAGGGCAGACCTCCAGTCCAACACCCAGACAGCTGGCCGTACACAGAGCATATCACACCCACAATGGCTTTAGGCCATCATCTCTACCCAACCTCAGTTTTCACCTTCAGAACCTAGACCTTATCTCCACTCACTGCTCAGGAGTGAACGTGATGCAAGAATCAGAACTTCTCCTTCGCCTTGGCAAGAAACCTAGTGGTTGGCATGTTGTCCAATGTTCATTGTAGGAGAAAGCAGCATGGACTATGAGGCCCCACCTATCCCTGAGGGCCACAATGTGCACAAACACACATTGTGACCCTCAGCGTGAGCCCTATCCTCATGTAAAGCCTCTTAGTCACTGGAACAACAGCCCACATATGGGGCTTGCCAAGCCCCTAGTCCCCCAATCTCAACCAGAGTTCGAGATGTCTAGTCACACCTACTCAGGGCTCTACTCTGGAATCCCTCTTTGGTGGGAGAACTGAGGTAAAAAAAATACATAAAGGACTCTTCCCATCCACAGAATGATCCCAACCACTTGGGATCAGGCCAAATCACCAGAGAAAGAATTGTCCATGGCCCTTGAGGACACTCCGACATTCCACGGCCACCGTTGACACAAAATCCAGAGACAAAAGCCTGAGCAAGCGCCACATACTCGCCCTTTGTTCATAGCCCGGAAAATTCTCACGGTCTGTAGATCGAGCCTTCATACATACATCCCCAAAACTAAGCTGAGTTTGTGTTTTCAGACTTCTGTCCCCACAGGCCTGGCCAACACACCATCCAAGCTGGGGCCCCTGGAGCCACACCTCAGGACTGTGGCTTCCCTCTCCAGGGGAATTCTGCTATTTCCATTGGCCACAACCCAATAGATTAGGAGAATCCGCCAAACTCCCCCAGGCCATCCGAATAATGTTGGCTGCCCAGGACACACAGGGATGATCTCTCACAAGTTAGGAAACTACCTCCACTCAGACCCAGAGACAGATATCCCCATAGAATAAGATTGAACTGGACAGGCACTTAGGCCCTAATCAGATCCATTGCTTTTGATTCCAGTCATCTCTCCTCAGAGGCCTGTTTTCCAATACCAGCATATGGGAGATTCCTTAGGCACTCATCAAAACAATTCTCTTCTCTACATAGGAAACATACTCTTTAGAGCTCCATCAAAACCTCCGGTTATGAACATCCCTCAAGGCCCCGGTTCAAGCACCCCATTCCAAGGTCTACATGGACACAAATGCACATTATGACCCATCCTCAACTCACCCATTTCAACACACCCGCCTCGGTTGCTCCCCTAGATCCAGCAGATCGAACTTGCCTTGGCGCTATGAGACACCTGGAATGGGAGGCAGGCTGCCCAGGCATCCATCCTTAGAACCCTGCTCTGGATAACGTCCTTATGGGATGTCCTGGAGCCATCCAACAGGTCTCGACTGTCCCACAGAAGGAATCATTGCGGTTTGGAGCATCTCACAATTCCCATCGTGGGAAAACCTCCATGTCCTCGTGACACCCTCCCCTTCATGAAGGGGCTGTCATGGACAGAAACTTCGACCTAAGCCAACGTCTGATCCTAGCTCTGTCTTCAGGTATACAGGATCTCGAATCATCTCTGCAGAGGGTGCCTGCCGTCCCCTCACCCCGAAATCTAAGTCTGGCTTGTGTTCTCAGAATTTTTTCATCACACTCCTGGCCCACAAGCCTTCCAGTTTGGGAATTCTGGAGCCACTATGTGGCACTGTGTCTTCCCTCCAGAAGAAAAACGTTGCCCTCTGGGGCTACCCAGTAACCACAAATGAGTACCATCCTGCACGAAACTCGACTGCACCCCAATGATACAGTCTAGCCTGGGCACTAATTCCCTGTCTGCCACAGCCTGAGCCTGCACCTCCCAACCCACACTCAACAGCTGGCCGAACACTGAGCACATCAGCCACACCATGGCCTTAGGTCTTCATCTCTTCCCAACCTCAGTTTTCAGGCTTCAGAACCTAGACCTTAAATCCAATCACAGTCCAGGAGTGAAAGTGTTGCAGAAATTAGAACTCCATCTTCCCCATGGCCAGAAAACTTGTGGTTGCCATATTGTGCAACGTTCCCTGTAGGAGAAACCAGCATGGTACATTAGGCCACGCCCTGACTTGAGGGGCTCCTTGGGCACAAAAACACATTGTGAAACTCAGTGTGAGACCATTCCTCAGGGAAGGCCTCTCAGTGTCTGGACCAAGAGCCCACATATGGGGCTTGCCATGTTCTTAGGTCCCAATGTTAACCAGAGGTCTGGTTGTCCAGTCGCCCCTCCCCAGGACTCTGCTCTGGAATCCCTCTTTTGGTGGTCCACCTTAGGTAAAAAAAATAATAATAATAAAAAAATAAACAAAAAAACAAGAAAGGCCTCCTCCCTTCCCACAGAATGACCCCAAACTCTTGGGATCGGGTCAAATCCCCAGAAAGGGAGCCTCATCGATGGCCCATGAGGACACCCCGACATTCCATGGCAATCGGTGACACATTTCCAGAAAAAAAAAAAAAAAAAAAAGCATGAGCCAGCACCTCACATTCGCCCTTTGTTCATATCCCGAAGAGTTCTCCTCACGGTCTATAGATCGGGCTGGCCATACTTACATCCCCCAACCTAAGTGGAGTTTGTGTTTTCAGACTTTTGTCCAAATAGCCCTGGACCACACACGCTCCACACTTGGGTCCCTGGAGCCACACCTCAGGACTGTGCTTCCCTTTCAAGGGAATTCTTCCCATTCCATTGGCCACAACCTTGCAAATGAGGAAAAACCTCCAAAGTCACCGAGGCCATCCCATTAGTGTAGGCCGCCCAGGACAAACAGGGGTGATCTCAAACCAGCTGAGCAACTACCTCCACTCAGACAACAGATGTCCCCAGAGAAGAATATTGAACCGGACAGGCCCCTAGGCCCTAATCAGATCCATTGCTTTGGTTTTTAGGCATCTCTCCTCAGAGGCCTCGTCTCCAATACCAGCATATGGTGGTTTCCTGAGGCACCAATAAGAACAAATCTCGTCTCCCCATGGAAAACTTGCTCATTGGAGCTTTGTCATAACCTCTGGTTAGGAGAATCCTTCAGGGCCCTGGTGCCACTGCCCCATACCAAGGTCTCCATGGACTCAAACCAACATTAAGACCATCCTCAGGAAAGTCCATTTCAACTCAGCCCCCTCTGTTGCTACCCCAAGCCAGCAGATCAAACGTTTCTTGTTGCTAGGAGACAATTGGATTGTGAGGCTGACTGCCCAGGCATCCATACTTAGAACCCTGTTCTGGAAAAATACCTTATAAGACGTCCTGGAGCCATCCAACAAATCTTAATTGTCCCACAGAAGGAATCCTTGCGGTTTGGAGCATCTCACAACTCCAATAGTGGGAAAACCCCCATGGGCTCATAATGTCCCCCCTTCATGAAGGGGCCAACATGGACAGAAACTCAAACCTGAGCCAAAGTCTGATCCTCGACCTGACTTCAGACACATGAGATCTCAATTCAGCTCTGCAGAGTGTGGCTGCCATGTCCTTGCCCCGAAACCTAAGCCTAGCTTGTGTTCTCAGACTTCCGTCCTCACTCTCCTGGCCCACAAGCCCTCCAGTTTGGGAATTCCGAAGCCACAATGCAGCACTCTGCCTGCCCTCCAGAAGAAAAACTTTGCCCTATGCTTCTAATAAGAAACCCCAAATGATTTTCTAATGCATGCCACTCGATTGTAAAGCAATTATACAGCCCACCCTGTATTCTAATGCCCTGTCTGGCACAGCCTGAGACAAGACATCCCAAACGACACCCAGACAGCTGGCCCCAACCTGGACACATAGGACCCGCTATGGCTGTAGGTCGTCATCTCTTCCCAACCTCGGTTTTCAGGCTTCAGAACCTAGACCTTATCTCCAATCACTGCCCAGGGTGAACGTGATGCAGAAATTAGAATTCCTCCTTCCCCATGGCCAGAAACCTTGTGGTTGGCATGTTGTCCAACGTTCAATGTGGGAAAACCTGCATTGTCCGAAAGGCCACGCCAGTGCTTGAGGGCCGCCTAGGGCACAGACATGCATTGTGACCTGCAGCGTGAGTCCCGTATTAAAGTAACGCCTCTCAGGGGCTGGACCAAGATCCTGCATATGGGGCTTGTCATATCCATAGGCCCCCAGGCTTAACCCGAGGGCGAGTATTCCAGTTGTCAGTACCCACTGCTATGCTCTAGAATCCCTCTACTGGGGGGACATATGAGGCAAAAAACAGGACACTTCCCTTCCCACAGAATGACCCCAAACACTTGGGGGCTGGACAAACTACCAGAGAGGGAGACTTCTACGACCCATGAGGCAACTCCTACATTAAACGGCCATTGTGGACAAAACATCCAGAGACAAAAGCCTGAGCGACTGCCTCCCTCTCACCCTTCTTTCATATCCAGAGGAGCTCCCCTCATGGACTGTAGATCAGGCCTGCCGTAACCTCGGCCCCAAACCTGAGCTGAGTTAGGGTTTTTGGATGTCTGTCTGCACAGCCATGGCCCACACAGCCTCCAGGCTGGGGTCTCTGGAGCCACACCACAGAACTGTGCCTGCTCTCTCCTAAGAAACTGCCCATTCCATTGGCCACAACTCTACAAAATAGTAGAAACCTCAAGGTCCCCAAGGACATCCCACTACCGCAAGCCGCACTGGACAAATAGGGGCATTATGACACAAGCTGAGCAACTACTACCTCCATGCAGACACACAGACAGATATCCGCAGAGACAGAAGATTGAACCAGACAGGCCCCTAGGCCCTATTATGAACTCTTGCTTTGGTGTCCAGGTATCACTCCTCAGAGGCCTGGGTTCGAAGACCAGCATACGGGGCTTTCCTGAGGCACCAGACAAAAGACCTCTCATCTCCACATGGGCAGCTTCCTTGTTGGAGTTGTGTCAAGCCCTTCGGGTTGGAGAATCCTGCAGAGTCCCTTAGCTACTGCCACATTCCAAGGTCTCCATGGCCACCAACCCACATTATGACTCATCCTCAGGAGAGTCCATTTAAACTCAGCCTTCTGGGTAGCTCACCCAAGAGCCCGCAGATTGAGCGTGCCTTGTCTCCACCAGGCAATGGGAAGGTGAGTTGGCGTTTCTCGGCATCCATGCTTAGGCCCCTGCTCTCGAGTCTTTCTGTATGGGGCATCCTGGAACCATACAATAGTACTCGACTGTCCTGAAGAAGGAAACTTTGAAGTTGGGAGCAGCTCACAACTCCCAGCGTAGGGAAACCTCCCTGGCCTCATGACGCCCCCACCCCCTTCAGGAAGGGGCCGTCATGGACACAAACTCCAGCTTGAGGCAACATCTGATACTCGCCCTGACCTCACCTGCAGGAGATCTCGATTCAGCCTCTTCAGAGTGGGCCTGCCATGCTCTTGGCCCCAAAACTCATGCTAGCTTGTGTTTTCAGACTTCCTTCCTCACAATCCTGGCCACACCCCTCCAGTTTGGCAATTCTGGAGACACAATGCAGCACTCTGCCTGCCCTCCAGAAGAAAAATGTTGCCCTATAGGGCTAACCGGAAACGCCAAATGAGTAACAACCTGCATGCCACTCGACCACACCCCAATTATACAGTCTAGCCTGTGCACTAAAGCCCTGTCTGACACAGCCTGAGGGCAGACCTCCAGTCCAACACCCAGACAGCTGGCCGTACACAGAGCATATCACACCCACAATGGCTTTAGGCCATCATCTCTACCCAACCTCAGTTTTCACCTTCAGAACCTAGACCTTATCTCCACTCACTGCTCAGGAGTGAACGTGATGCAAGAATCAGAACTTCTCCTTCGCCTTGGCAAGAAACCTAGTGGTTGGCATGTTGTCCAATGTTCATTGTAGGAGAAAGCAGCATGGACTATGAGGCCCCACCTATCCCTGAGGGCCACAATGTGCACAAACACACATTGTGACCCTCAGCGTGAGCCCTATCCTCATGTAAAGCCTCTTAGTCACTGGAACAACAGCCCACATATGGGGCTTGCCAAGCCCCTAGTCCCCCAATCTCAACCAGAGTTCGAGATGTCTAGTCACACCTACTCAGGGCTCTACTCTGGAATCCCTCTTTGGTGGGAGAACTGAGGTAAAAAAAATACATAAAGGACTCTTCCCATCCACAGAATGATCCCAACCACTTGGGATCAGGCCAAATCACCAGAGAAAGAATTGTCCATGGCCCTTGAGGACACTCCGACATTCCACGGCCACCGTTGACACAAAATCCAGAGACAAAAGCCTGAGCAAGCGCCACATACTCGCCCTTTGTTCATAGCCCGGAAAATTCTCACGGTCTGTAGATCGAGCCTTCATACATACATCCCCAAAACTAAGCTGAGTTTGTGTTTTCAGACTTCTGTCCCCACAGGCCTGGCCAACACACCATCCAAGCTGGGGCCCCTGGAGCCACACCTCAGGACTGTGGCTTCCCTCTCCAGGGGAATTCTGCTATTTCCATTGGCCACAACCCAATAGATTAGGAGAATCCGCCAAACTCCCCCAGGCCATCCGAATAATGTTGGCTGCCCAGGACACACAGGGATGATCTCTCACAAGTTAGGAAACTACCTCCACTCAGACCCAGAGACAGATATCCCCATAGAATAAGATTGAACTGGACAGGCACTTAGGCCCTAATCAGATCCATTGCTTTTGATTCCAGTCATCTCTCCTCAGAGGCCTGTTTTCCAATACCAGCATATGGGAGATTCCTTAGGCACTCATCAAAACAATTCTCTTCTCTACATAGGAAACATACTCTTTAGAGCTCCATCAAAACCTCCGGTTATGAACATCCCTCAAGGCCCCGGTTCAAGCACCCCATTCCAAGGTCTACATGGACACAAATGCACATTATGACCCATCCTCAACTCACCCATTTCAACACACCCGCCTCGGTTGCTCCCCTAGATCCAGCAGATCGAACTTGCCTTGGCGCTATGAGACACCTGGAATGGGAGGCAGGCTGCCCAGGCATCCATCCTTAGAACCCTGCTCTGGATAACGTCCTTATGGGATGTCCTGGAGCCATCCAACAGGTCTCGACTGTCCCACAGAAGGAATCATTGCGGTTTGGAGCATCTCACAATTCCCATCGTGGGAAAACCTCCATGTCCTCGTGACACCCTCCCCTTCATGAAGGGGCTGTCATGGACAGAAACTTCGACCTAAGCCAACGTCTGATCCTAGCTCTGTCTTCAGGTATACAGGATCTCGAATCATCTCTGCAGAGGGTGCCTGCCGTCCCCTCACCCCGAAATCTAAGTCTGGCTTGTGTTCTCAGAATTTTTTCATCACACTCCTGGCCCACAAGCCTTCCAGTTTGGGAATTCTGGAGCCACTATGTGGCACTGTGTCTTCCCTCCAGAAGAAAAACGTTGCCCTCTGGGGCTACCCAGTAACCACAAATGAGTACCATCCTGCACGAAACTCGACTGCACCCCAATGATACAGTCTAGCCTGGGCACTAATTCCCTGTCTGCCACAGCCTGAGCCTGCACCTCCCAACCCACACTCAACAGCTGGCCGAACACTGAGCACATCAGCCACACCATGGCCTTAGGTCTTCATCTCTTCCCAACCTCAGTTTTCAGGCTTCAGAACCTAGACCTTAAATCCAATCACAGTCCAGGAGTGAAAGTGTTGCAGAAATTAGAACTCCATCTTCCCCATGGCCAGAAAACTTGTGGTTGCCATATTGTGCAACGTTCCCTGTAGGAGAAACCAGCATGGTACATTAGGCCACGCCCTGACTTGAGGGGCTCCTTGGGCACAAAAACACATTGTGAAACTCAGTGTGAGACCATTCCTCAGGGAAGGCCTCTCAGTGTCTGGACCAAGAGCCCACATATGGGGCTTGCCATGTTCTTAGGTCCCAATGTTAACCAGAGGTCTGGTTGTCCAGTCGCCCCTCCCCAGGACTCTGCTCTGGAATCCCTCTTTTGGTGGTCCACCTTAGGTAAAAAAAATAATAATAATAAAAAAATAAACAAAAAAACAAGAAAGGCCTCCTCCCTTCCCACAGAATGACCCCAAACTCTTGGGATCGGGTCAAATCCCCAGAAAGGGAGCCTCATCGATGGCCCATGAGGACACCCCGACATTCCATGGCAATCGGTGACACATTTCCAGAAAAAAAAAAAAAAAAAAAAAAGCATGAGCCAGCACCTCACATTCGCCCTTTGTTCATATCCCGAAGAGTTCTCCTCACGGTCTATAGATCGGGCCGGCCATACCTACATCCCCCAACCTAAGTGGAGTTTGTGTTTTCAGACTTTTGTCCAAATAGCCCTGGACCACACACACTCCACACTTGGGTCCCTGGAGCCACACCTCAGGACTGTGCTTCCCTTTCAAGGGAATTCTTCCCATTCCATTGGCCACAACCTTGCAAATGAGGAAAAACCTCCAAAGTCACCGAGGCCATCCCATTAGTGTAGGCCGCCCAGGACAAACAGGGGTGATCTCAAACCAGCTGAGCAACTACCTCCACTCAGACAACAGATGTCCCCAGAGAAGAATATTGAACCGGACAGGCCCCTAGGCCCTAATCAGATCCATTGCTTTGGTTTTTAGGCATCTCTCCTCAGAGGCCTCGTCTCCAATACCAGCATATGGTGGTTTCCTGAGGCACCAATAAGAACAAATCTCGTCTCCCCATGGAAAACTTGCTCATTGGAGCTTTGTCATAACCTCTGGTTAGGAGAATCCTTCAGGGCCCTGGTGCCACTGCCCCATACCAAGGTCTCCATGGACTCAAACCAACATTAAGACCATCCTCAGGAAAGTCCATTTCAACTCAGCCCCCTCTGTTGCTACCCCAAGCCAGCAGATCAAACGTTTCTTGTTGCTAGGAGACAATTGGATTGTGAGGCTGACTGCCCAGGCATCCATACTTAGAACCCTGTTCTGGAAAAATACCTTATAAGACGTCCTGGAGCCATCCAACAAATCTTAATTGTCCCACAGAAGGAATCCTTGCGGTTTGGAGCATCTCACAACTCCAATAGTGGGAAAACCCCCATGGGCTCATAATGTCCCCCCTTCATGAAGGGGCCAACATGGACAGAAACTCAAACCTGAGCCAAAGTCTGATCCTCGACCTGACTTCAGACACATGAGATCTCAATTCAGCTCTGCAGAGTGTGGCTGCCATGTCCTTGCCCCGAAACCTAAGCCTAGCTTGTGTTCTCAGACTTCCGTCCTCACTCTCCTGGCCCACAAGCCCTCCAGTTTGGGAATTCCGAAGCCACAATGCAGCACTCTGCCTGCCCTCCAGAAGAAAAACTTTGCCCTATGCTTCTAATAAGAAACCCCAAATGATTTTCTAATGCATGCCACTCGATTGTAAAGCAATTATACAGCCCACCCTGTATTCTAATGCCCTGTCTGGCACAGCCTGAGACAAGACATCCCAAACGACACCCAGACAGCTGGCCCCAACCTGGACACATAGGACCCGCTATGGCTGTAGGTCGTCATCTCTTCCCAACCTCGGTTTTCAGGCTTCAGAACCTAGACCTTATCTCCAATCACTGCCCAGGGTGAACGTGATGCAGAAATTAGAATTCCTCCTTCCCCATGGCCAGAAACCTTGTGGTTGGCATGTTGTCCAACGTTCAATGTGGGAAAACCTGCATTGTCCGAAAGGCCACGCCAGTGCTTGAGGGCCGCCTAGGGCACAGACATGCATTGTGACCTGCAGCGTGAGTCCCGTATTAAAGTAACGCCTCTCAGGGGCTGGACCAAGATCCTGCATATGGGGCTTGTCATATCCATAGGCCCCCAGGCTTAACCCGAGGGCGAGTATTCCAGTTGTCAGTACCCACTGCTATGCTCTAGAATCCCTCTACTGGGGGGACATATGAGGCAAAAAACAGGACACTTCCCTTCCCACAGAATGACCCCAAACACTTGGGGGCTGGACAAACTACCAGAGAGGGAGACTTCTACGACCCATGAGGCAACTCCTACATTAAACGGCCATTGTGGACAAAACATCCAGAGACAAAAGCCTGAGCGACTGCCTCCCTCTCACCCTTCTTTCATATCCAGAGGAGCTCCCCTCATGGACTGTAGATCAGGCCTGCCGTAACCTCGGCCCCAAACCTGAGCTGAGTTAGGGTTTTTGGATGTCTGTCTGCACAGCCATGGCCCACACAGCCTCCAGGCTGGGGTCTCTGGAGCCACACCACAGAACTGTGCCTGCTCTCTCCTAAGAAACTGCCCATTCCATTGGCCACAACTCTACAAAATAGTAGAAACCTCAAGGTCCCCAAGGACATCCCACTACCGCAAGCCGCACTGGACAAATAGGGGCATTATGACACAAGCTGAGCAACTACTACCTCCATGCAGACACACAGACAGATATCCGCAGAGACAGAAGATTGAACCAGACAGGCCCCTAGGCCCTATTATGAACTCTTGCTTTGGTGTCCAGGTATCACTCCTCAGAGGCCTGGGTTCGAAGACCAGCATACGGGGCTTTCCTGAGGCACCAGACAAAAGACCTCTCATCTCCACATGGGAAGCTTCCTTGTTGGAGTTGTGTCAAGCCCTTCGGGTTGGAGAATCCTGCAGAGTCCCTTAGCTACTGCCACATTCCAAGGTCTCCATGGCCACCAACCCACATTATGACTCATCCTCAGGAGAGTCCATTTAAACTCAGCCTTCTGGGTAGCTCACCCAAGAGCCCGCAGATTGAGCGTGCCTTGTCTCCACCAGGCAATGGGAAGGTGAGTTGGCGTTTCTCGGCATCCATGCTTAGGCCCCTGCTCTCGAGTCTTTCTGTATGGGGCATCCTGGAACCATACAATAGTACTCGACTGTCCTGAAGAAGGAAACTTTGAAGTTGGGAGCAGCTCACAACTCCCAGCGTAGGGAAACCTCCCTGGCCTCATGACGCCCCCACCCCCTTCAGGAAGGGGCCGTCATGGACACAAACTCCAGCTTGAGGCAACATCTGATACTCGCCCTGACCTCACCTGCAGGAGATCTCGATTCAGCCTCTTCAGAGTGGGCCTGCCATGCTCTTGGCCCCAAAACTCATGCTAGCTTGTGTTTTCAGACTTCCTTCCTCACAATCCTGGCCACACCCCTCCAGTTTGGCAATTCTGGAGACACAATGCAGCACTCTGCCTGCCCTCCAGAAGAAAAATGTTGCCCTATAGGGCTAACCGGAAACGCCAAATGAGTAACAACCTGCATGCCACTCGACCACACCCCAATTATACAGTCTAGCCTGTGCACTAAAGCCCTGTCTGACACAGCCTGAGGGCAGACCTCCAGTCCAACACCCAGACAGCTGGCCGTACACAGAGCATATCACACCCACAATGGCTTTAGGCCATCATCTCTACCCAACCTCAGTTTTCACCTTCAGAACCTAGACCTTATCTCCACTCACTGCTCAGGAGTGAACGTGATGCAAGAATCAGAACTTCTCCTTCGCCTTGGCAAGAAACCTAGTGGTTGGCATGTTGTCCAATGTTCATTGTAGGAGAAAGCAGCATGGACTATGAGGCCCCACCTATCCCTGAGGGCCACAATGTGCACAAACACACATTGTGACCCTCAGCGTGAGCCCTATCCTCATGTAAAGCCTCTTAGTCACTGGAACAACAGCCCACATATGGGGCTTGCCAAGCCCCTAGTCCCCCAATCTCAACCAGAGTTCGAGATGTCTAGTCACACCTACTCAGGGCTCTACTCTGGAATCCCTCTTTGGTGGGAGAACTGAGGTAAAAAAAATACATAAAGGACTCTTCCCATCCACAGAATGATCCCAACCACTTGGGATCAGGCCAAATCACCAGAGAAAGAATTGTCCATGGCCCTTGAGGACACTCCGACATTCCACGGCCACCGTTGACACAAAATCCAGAGACAAAAGCCTGAGCAAGCGCCACATACTCGCCCTTTGTTCATAGCCCGGAAAATTCTCACGGTCTGTAGATCGAGCCTTCATACATACATCCCCAAAACTAAGCTGAGTTTGTGTTTTCAGACTTCTGTCCCCACAGGCCTGGCCAACACACCATCCAAGCTGGGGCCCCTGGAGCCACACCTCAGGACTGTGGCTTCCCTCTCCAGGGGAATTCTGCTATTTCCATTGGCCACAACCCAATAGATTAGGAGAATCCGCCAAACTCCCCCAGGCCATCCGAATAATGTTGGCTGCCCAGGACACACAGGGATGATCTCTCACAAGTTAGGAAACTACCTCCACTCAGACCCAGAGACAGATATCCCCATAGAATAAGATTGAACTGGACAGGCACTTAGGCCCTAATCAGATCCATTGCTTTTGATTCCAGTCATCTCTCCTCAGAGGCCTGTTTTCCAATACCAGCATATGGGAGATTCCTTAGGCACTCATCAAAACAATTCTCTTCTCTACATAGGAAACATACTCTTTAGAGCTCCATCAAAACCTCCGGTTATGAACATCCCTCAAGGCCCCGGTTCAAGCACCCCATTCCAAGGTCTACATGGACACAAATGCACATTATGACCCATCCTCAACTCACCCATTTCAACACACCCGCCTCGGTTGCTCCCCTAGATCCAGCAGATCGAACTTGCCTTGGCGCTATGAGACACCTGGAATGGGAGGCAGGCTGCCCAGGCATCCATCCTTAGAACCCTGCTCTGGATAACGTCCTTATGGGATGTCCTGGAGCCATCCAACAGGTCTCGACTGTCCCACAGAAGGAATCATTGCGGTTTGGAGCATCTCACAATTCCCATCGTGGGAAAACCTCCATGTCCTCGTGACACCCTCCCCTTCATGAAGGGGCTGTCATGGACAGAAACTTCGACCTAAGCCAACGTCTGATCCTAGCTCTGTCTTCAGGTATACAGGATCTCGAATCATCTCTGCAGAGGGTGCCTGCCGTCCCCTCACCCCGAAATCTAAGTCTGGCTTGTGTTCTCAGAATTTTTTCATCACACTCCTGGCCCACAAGCCTTCCAGTTTGGGAATTCTGGAGCCACTATGTGGCACTGTGTCTTCCCTCCAGAAGAAAAACGTTGCCCTCTGGGGCTACCCAGTAACCACAAATGAGTACCATCCTGCACGAAACTCGACTGCACCCCAATGATACAGTCTAGCCTGGGCACTAATTCCCTGTCTGCCACAGCCTGAGCCTGCACCTCCCAACCCACACTCAACAGCTGGCCGAACACTGAGCACATCAGCCACACCATGGCCTTAGGTCTTCATCTCTTCCCAACCTCAGTTTTCAGGCTTCAGAACCTAGACCTTAAATCCAATCACAGTCCAGGAGTGAAAGTGTTGCAGAAATTAGAACTCCATCTTCCCCATGGCCAGAAAACTTGTGGTTGCCATATTGTGCAACGTTCCCTGTAGGAGAAACCAGCATGGTACATTAGGCCACGCCCTGACTTGAGGGGCTCCTTGGGCACAAAAACACATTGTGAAACTCAGTGTGAGACCATTCCTCAGGGAAGGCCTCTCAGTGTCTGGACCAAGAGCCCACATATGGGGCTTGCCATGTTCTTAGGTCCCAATGTTAACCAGAGGTCTGGTTGTCCAGTCGCCCCTCCCCAGGACTCTGCTCTGGAATCCCTCTTTTGGTGGTCCACCTTAGGTAAAAAAAATAATAATAATAAAAAAATAAACAAAAAAACAAGAAAGGCCTCCTCCCTTCCCACAGAATGACCCCAAACTCTTGGGATCGGGTCAAATCCCCAGAAAGGGAGCCTCATCGATGGCCCATGAGGACACCCCGACATTCCATGGCAATCGGTGACACATTTCCAGAAAAAAAAAAAAAAAAAAAGCATGAGCCAGCACCTCACATTCGCCCTTTGTTCATATCCCGAAGAGTTCTCCTCACGGTCTATAGATCGGGCCGGCCATACCTACATCCCCCAACCTAAGTGGAGTTTGTGTTTTCAGACTTTTGTCCAAATAGCCCTCCACACTTGGGTCCCTGGAGCCACACCTCAGGACTGTGCTTCCCTTTCAAGGGAATTCTTCCCATTCCATTGGCCACAACCTTGCAAATGAGGAAAAACCTCCAAAGTCACCGAGGCCATCCCATTAGTGTAGGCCGCCCAGGACAAACAGGGGTGATCTCAAACCAGCTGAGCAACTACCTCCACTCAGACAACAGATGTCCCCAGAGAAGAATATTGAACCGGACAGGCCCCTAGGCCCTAATCAGATCCATTGCTTTGGTTTTTAGGCATCTCTCCTCAGAGGCCTCGTCTCCAATACCAGCATATGGTGGTTTCCTGAGGCACCAATAAGAACAAATCTCGTCTCCCCATGGAAAACTTGCTCATTGGAGCTTTGTCATAACCTCTGGTTAGGAGAATCCTTCAGGGCCCTGGTGCCACTGCCCCATACCAAGGTCTCCATGGACTCAAACCAACATTAAGACCATCCTCAGGAAAGTCCATTTCAACTCAGCCCCCTCTGTTGCTACCCCAAGCCAGCAGATCAAACGTTTCTTGTTGCTAGGAGACAATTGGATTGTGAGGCTGACTGCCCAGGCATCCATACTTAGAACCCTGTTCTGGAAAAATACCTTATAAGACGTCCTGGAGCCATCCAACAAATCTTAATTGTCCCACAGAAGGAATCCTTGCGGTTTGGAGCATCTCACAACTCCAATAGTGGGAAAACCCCCATGGGCTCATAATGTCCCCCCTTCATGAAGGGGCCAACATGGACAGAAACTCAAACCTGAGCCAAAGTCTGATCCTCGACCTGACTTCAGACACATGAGATCTCAATTCAGCTCTGCAGAGTGTGGCTGCCATGTCCTTGCCCCGAAACCTAAGCCTAGCTTGTGTTCTCAGACTTCCGTCCTCACTCTCCTGGCCCACAAGCCCTCCAGTTTGGGAATTCC
The DNA here is from genome assembly GCF_964662115.1 of Mustela nivalis. Lineage (NCBI taxonomy): Eukaryota > Metazoa > Chordata > Mammalia > Carnivora > Mustelidae > Mustela > Mustela nivalis. The sequence goes on from NW_028135655.1 coordinate 81,303, forward strand.
GAAGCCACAATGCAGCACTCTGCCTGCCCTCCAGAAGAAAAACTTTGCCCTATGCTTCTAATAAGAAACCCCAAATGATTTTCTAATGCATGCCACTCGATTGTAAAGCAATTATACAGCCCACCCTGTATTCTAATGCCCTGTCTGGCACAGCCTGAGACAAGACATCCCAAACGACACCCAGACAGCTGGCCCCAACCTGGACACATAGGACCCGCTATGGCTGTAGGTCGTCGTCTCTTCCCAACCTCGGTTTTCAGGCTTCAGAACCTAGACCTTATCTCCAATCACTGCCCAGGGTGAACGTGATGCAGAAATTAGAATTCCTCCTTCCCCATGGCCAGAAACCTTGTGGTTGGCATGTTGTCCAACGTTCAATGTGGGAAAACCTGCATTGTCCGAAAGGCCACGCCAGTGCTTGAGGGCCGCCTAGGGCACAGACATGCATTGTGACCTGCAGCGTGAGTCCCGTATTAAAGTAACGCCTCTCAGGGGCTGGACCAAGATCCTGCATATGGGGCTTGTCATATCCATAGGCCCCCAGGCTTAACCCGAGGGCGAGTATTCCAGTTGTCAGTACCCACTGCTATGCTCTAGAATCCCTCTACTGGGGGGACATATGAGGCAAAAAACAGGACACTTCCCTTCCCACAGAATGACCCCAAACACTTGGGGGCTGGACAAACTACCAGAGAGGGAGACTTCTACGACCCATGAGGCAACTCCTACATTAAACGGCCATTGTGGACAAAACATCCAGAGACAAAAGCCTGAGCGACTGCCTCCCTCTCACCCTTCTTTCATATCCAGAGGAGCTCCCCTCATGGACTGTAGATCAGGCCTGCCGTAACCTCGGCCCCAAACCTGAGCTGAGTTAGGGTTTTTGGATGTCTGTCTGCACAGCCATGGCCCACACAGCCTCCAGGCTGGGGTCTCTGGAGCCACACCACAGAACTGTGCCTGCTCTCTCCTAAGAAACTGCCCATTCCATTGGCCACAACTCTACAAAATAGTAGAAACCTCAAGGTCCCCAAGGACATCCCACTACCGCAAGCCGCACTGGACAAATAGGGGCATTATGACACAAGCTGAGCAACTACTACCTCCATGCAGACACACAGACAGATATCCGCAGAGACAGAAGATTGAACCAGACAGGCCCCTAGGCCCTATTATGAACTCTTGCTTTGGTGTCCAGGTATCACTCCTCAGAGGCCTGGGTTCGAAGACCAGCATACGGGGCTTTCCTGAGGCACCAGACAAAAGACCTCTCATCTCCACATGGGAAGCTTCCTTGTTGGAGTTGTGTCAAGCCCTTCGGGTTGGAGAATCCTGCAGAGTCCCTTAGCTACTGCCACATTCCAAGGTCTCCATGGCCACCAACCCACATTATGACTCATCCTCAGGAGAGTCCATTTAAACTCAGCCTTCTGGGTAGCTCACCCAAGAGCCCGCAGATTGAGCGTGCCTTGTCTCCACCAGGCAATGGGAAGGTGAGTTGGCGTTTCTCGGCATCCATGCTTAGGCCCCTGCTCTCGAGTCTTTCTGTATGGGGCATCCTGGAACCATACAATAGTACTCGACTGTCCTGAAGAAGGAAACTTTGAAGTTGGGAGCAGCTCACAACTCCCAGCGTAGGGAAACCTCCCTGGCCTCATGACGCCCCCACCCCCTTCAGGAAGGGGCCGTCATGGACACAAACTCCAGCTTGAGGCAACATCTGATACTCGCCCTGACCTCACCTGCAGGAGATCTCGATTCAGCCTCTTCAGAGTGGGCCTGCCATGCTCTTGGCCCCAAAACTCATGCTAGCTTGTGTTTTCAGACTTCCTTCCTCACAATCCTGGCCACACCCCTCCAGTTTGGCAATTCTGGAGACACAATGCAGCACTCTGCCTGCCCTCCAGAAGAAAAATGTTGCCCTATAGGGCTAACCGGAAACGCCAAATGAGTAACAACCTGCATGCCACTCGACCACACCCCAATTATACAGTCTAGCCTGTGCACTAAAGCCCTGTCTGACACAGCCTGAGGGCAGACCTCCAGTCCAACACCCAGACAGCTGGCCGTACACAGAGCATATCACACCCACAATGGCTTTAGGCCATCATCTCTACCCAACCTCAGTTTTCACCTTCAGAACCTAGACCTTATCTCCACTCACTGCTCAGGAGTGAACGTGATGCAAGAATCAGAACTTCTCCTTCGCCTTGGCAAGAAACCTAGTGGTTGGCATGTTGTCCAATGTTCATTGTAGGAGAAAGCAGCATGGACTATGAGGCCCCACCTATCCCTGAGGGCCACAATGTGCACAAACACACATTGTGACCCTCAGCGTGAGCCCTATCCTCATGTAAAGCCTCTTAGTCACTGGAACAACAGCCCACATATGGGGCTTGCCAAGCCCCTAGTCCCCCAATCTCAACCAGAGTTCGAGATGTCTAGTCACACCTACTCAGGGCTCTACTCTGGAATCCCTCTTTGGTGGGAGAACTGAGGTAAAAAAAATACATAAAGGACTCTTCCCATCCACAGAATGATCCCAACCACTTGGGATCAGGCCAAATCACCAGAGAAAGAATTGTCCATGGCCCTTGAGGACACTCCGACATTCCACGGCCACCGTTGACACAAAATCCAGAGACAAAAGCCTGAGCAAGCGCCACATACTCGCCCTTTGTTCATAGCCCGGAAAATTCTCACGGTCTGTAGATCGAGCCTTCATACATACATCCCCAAAACTAAGCTGAGTTTGTGTTTTCAGACTTCTGTCCCCACAGGCCTGGCCAACACACCATCCAAGCTGGGGCCCCTGGAGCCACACCTCAGGACTGTGGCTTCCCTCTCCAGGGGAATTCTGCTATTTCCATTGGCCACAACCCAATAGATTAGGAGAATCCGCCAAACTCCCCCAGGCCATCCGAATAATGTTGGCTGCCCAGGACACACAGGGATGATCTCTCACAAGTTAGGAAACTACCTCCACTCAGACCCAGAGACAGATATCCCCATAGAATAAGATTGAACTGGACAGGCACTTAGGCCCTAATCAGATCCATTGCTTTTGATTCCAGTCATCTCTCCTCAGAGGCCTGTTTTCCAATACCAGCATATGGGAGATTCCTTAGGCACTCATCAAAACAATTCTCTTCTCTACATAGGAAACATACTCTTTAGAGCTCCATCAAAACCTCCGGTTATGAACATCCCTCAAGGCCCCGGTTCAAGCACCCCATTCCAAGGTCTACATGGACACAAATGCACATTATGACCCATCCTCAACTCACCCATTTCAACACACCCGCCTCGGTTGCTCCCCTAGATCCAGCAGATCGAACTTGCCTTGGCGCTATGAGACACCTGGAATGGGAGGCAGGCTGCCCAGGCATCCATCCTTAGAACCCTGCTCTGGATAACGTCCTTATGGGATGTCCTGGAGCCATCCAACAGGTCTCGACTGTCCCACAGAAGGAATCATTGCGGTTTGGAGCATCTCACAATTCCCATCGTGGGAAAACCTCCATGTCCTCGTGACACCCTCCCCTTCATGAAGGGGCTGTCATGGACAGAAACTTCGACCTAAGCCAACGTCTGATCCTAGCTCTGTCTTCAGGTATACAGGATCTCGAATCATCTCTGCAGAGGGTGCCTGCCGTCCCCTCACCCCGAAATCTAAGTCTGGCTTGTGTTCTCAGAATTTTTTCATCACACTCCTGGCCCACAAGCCTTCCAGTTTGGGAATTCTGGAGCCACTATGTGGCACTGTGTCTTCCCTCCAGAAGAAAAACGTTGCCCTCTGGGGCTACCCAGTAACCACAAATGAGTACCATCCTGCACGAAACTCGACTGCACCCCAATGATACAGTCTAGCCTGGGCACTAATTCCCTGTCTGCCACAGCCTGAGCCTGCACCTCCCAACCCACACTCAACAGCTGGCCGAACACTGAGCACATCAGCCACACCATGGCCTTAGGTCTTCATCTCTTCCCAACCTCAGTTTTCAGGCTTCAGAACCTAGACCTTAAATCCAATCACAGTCCAGGAGTGAAAGTGTTGCAGAAATTAGAACTCCATCTTCCCCATGGCCAGAAAACTTGTGGTTGCCATATTGTGCAACGTTCCCTGTAGGAGAAACCAGCATGGTACATTAGGCCACGCCCTGACTTGAGGGGCTCCTTGGGCACAAAAACACATTGTGAAACTCAGTGTGAGACCATTCCTCAGGGAAGGCCTCTCAGTGTCTGGACCAAGAGCCCACATATGGGGCTTGCCATGTTCTTAGGTCCCAATGTTAACCAGAGGTCTGGTTGTCCAGTCGCCCCTCCCCAGGACTCTGCTCTGGAATCCCTCTTTTGGTGGTCCACCTTAGGTAAAAAAAATAATAATAATAAAAAAAATAAACAAAAAAACAAGAAAGGCCTCCTCCCTTCCCACAGAATGACCCCAAACTCTTGGGATTGGGTCAAATCCCCAGAAAGGGAGCCTCATCGATGGCCCATGAGGACACCCCGACATTCCATGGCAATCGGTGACACATTTCCAGAAAAAAAAAAAAAAAAAAGCATGAGCCAGCACCTCACATTCGCCCTTTGTTCATATCCCGAAGAGTTCTCCTCACGGTCTATAGATCGGGCCGGCCATACCTACATCCCCCAACCTAAGTGGAGTTTGTGTTTTCAGACTTTTGTCCAAATAGCCCTGGACCACACACGCTCCACACTTGGGTCCCTGGAGCCACACCTCAGGACTGTGCTTCCCTTTCAAGGGAATTCTTCCCATTCCATTGGCCACAACCTTGCAAATGAGGAAAAACCTCCAAAGTCACCGAGGCCATCCCATTAGTGTAGGCCGCCCAGGACAAACAGGGGTGATCTCAAACCAGCTGAGCAACTACCTCCACTCAGACAACAGATGTCCCCAGAGAAGAATATTGAACCGGACAGGCCCCTAGGCCCTAATCAGATCCATTGCTTTGGTTTTTAGGCATCTCTCCTCAGAGGCCTCGTTTCCAATACCAGCATATGGTGGTTTCCTGAGGCACCAATAAGAACAAATCTCGTCTCCCCATGGAAAACTTGCTCATTGGAGCTTTGTCATAACCTCTGGTTAGGAGAATCCTTCAGGGCCCTGGTGCCACTGCCCCATACCAAGGTCTCCATGGACTCAAACCAACATTAAGACCATCCTCAGGAAAGTCCATTTCAACTCAGCCCCCTCTGTTGCTACCCCAAGCCAGCAGATCAAACGTTTCTTGTTGCTAGGAGACAATTGGATTGTGAGGCTGACTGCCCAGGCATCCATACTTAGAACCCTGTTCTGGAAAAATACCTTATAAGACGTCCTGGAGCCATCCAACAAATCTTAATTGTCCCACAGAAGGAATCCTTGCGGTTTGGAGCATCTCACAACTCCAATAGTGGGAAAACCCCCATGGGCTCATAATGTCCCCCCTTCATGAAGGGGCCAACATGGACAGAAACTCAAACCTGAGCCAAAGTCTGATCCTCGACCTGACTTCAGACACATGAGATCTCAATTCAGCTCTGCAGAGTGTGGCTGCCATGTCCTTGCCCCGAAACCTAAGCCTAGCTTGTGTTCTCAGACTTCCGTCCTCACTCTCCTGGCCCACAAGCCCTCCAGTTTGGGAATTCCGAAGCCACAATGCAGCACTCTGCCTGCCCTCCAGAAGAAAAACTTTGCCCTATGCTTCTAATAAGAAACCCCAAATGATTTTCTAATGCATGCCACTCGATTGTAAAGCAATTATACAGCCCACCCTGTATTCTAATGCCCTGTCTGGCACAGCCTGAGACAAGACATCCCAAACGACACCCAGACAGCTGGCCCCAACCTGGACACATAGGACCCGCTATGGCTGTAGGTCGTCGTCTCTTCCCAACCTCGGTTTTCAGGCTTCAGAACCTAGACCTTATCTCCAATCACTGCCCAGGGTGAACGTGATGCAGAAATTAGAATTCCTCCTTCCCCATGGCCAGAAACCTTGTGGTTGGCATGTTGTCCAACGTTCAATGTGGGAAAACCTGCATTGTCCGAAAGGCCACGCCAGTGCTTGAGGGCCGCCTAGGGCACAGACATGCATTGTGACCTGCAGCGTGAGTCCCGTATTAAAGTAACGCCTCTCAGGGGCTGGACCAAGATCCTGCATATGGGGCTTGTCATATCCATAGGCCCCCAGGCTTAACCCGAGGGCGAGTATTCCAGTTGTCAGTACCCACTGCTATGCTCTAGAATCCCTCTACTGGGGGGACATATGAGGCAAAAAACAGGACACTTCCCTTCCCACAGAATGACCCCAAACACTTGGGGGCTGGACAAACTACCAGAGAGGGAGACTTCTACGACCCATGAGGCAACTCCTACATTAAACGGCCATTGTGGACAAAACATCCAGAGACAAAAGCCTGAGCGACTGCCTCCCTCTCACCCTTCTTTCATATCCAGAGGAGCTCCCCTCATGGACTGTAGATCAGGCCTGCCGTAACCTCGGCCCCAAACCTGAGCTGAGTTAGGGTTTTTGGATGTCTGTCTGCACAGCCATGGCCCACACAGCCTCCAGGCTGGGGTCTCTGGAGCCACACCACAGAACTGTGCCTGCTCTCTCCTAAGAAACTGCCCATTCCATTGGCCACAACTCTACAAAATAGTAGAAACCTCAAGGTCCCCAAGGACATCCCACTACCGCAAGCCGCACTGGACAAATAGGGGCATTATGACACAAGCTGAGCAACTACTACCTCCATGCAGACACACAGACAGATATCCGCAGAGACAGAAGATTGAACCAGACAGGCCCCTAGGCCCTATTATGAACTCTTGCTTTGGTGTCCAGGTATCACTCCTCAGAGGCCTGGGTTCGAAGACCAGCATACGGGGCTTTCCTGAGGCACCAGACAAAAGACCTCTCATCTCCACATGGGAAGCTTCCTTGTTGGAGTTGTGTCAAGCCCTTCGGGTTGGAGAATCCTGCAGAGTCCCTTAGCTACTGCCACATTCCAAGGTCTCCATGGCCACCAACCCACATTATGACTCATCCTCAGGAGAGTCCATTTAAACTCAGCCTTCTGGGTAGCTCACCCAAGAGCCCGCAGATTGAGCGTGCCTTGTCTCCACCAGGCAATGGGAAGGTGAGTTGGCGTTTCTCGGCATCCATGCTTAGGCCCCTGCTCTCGAGTCTTTCTGTATGGGGCATCCTGGAACCATACAATAGTACTCGACTGTCCTGAAGAAGGAAACTTTGAAGTTGGGAGCAGCTCACAACTCCCAGCGTAGGGAAACCTCCCTGGCCTCATGACGCCCCCACCCCCTTCAGGAAGGGGCCGTCATGGACACAAACTCCAGCTTGAGGCAACATCTGATACTCGCCCTGACCTCACCTGCAGGAGATCTCGATTCAGCCTCTTCAGAGTGGGCCTGCCATGCTCTTGGCCCCAAAACTCATGCTAGCTTGTGTTTTCAGACTTCCTTCCTCACAATCCTGGCCACACCCCTCCAGTTTGGCAATTCTGGAGACACAATGCAGCACTCTGCCTGCCCTCCAGAAGAAAAATGTTGCCCTATAGGGCTAACCGGAAACGCCAAATGAGTAACAACCTGCATGCCACTCGACCACACCCCAATTATACAGTCTAGCCTGTGCACTAAAGCCCTGTCTGACACAGCCTGAGGGCAGACCTCCAGTCCAACACCCAGACAGCTGGCCGTACACAGAGCATATCACACCCACAATGGCTTTAGGCCATCATCTCTACCCAACCTCAGTTTTCACCTTCAGAACCTAGACCTTATCTCCACTCACTGCTCAGGAGTGAACGTGATGCAAGAATCAGAACTTCTCCTTCGCCTTGGCAAGAAACCTAGTGGTTGGCATGTTGTCCAATGTTCATTGTAGGAGAAAGCAGCATGGACTATGAGGCCCCACCTATCCCTGAGGGCCACAATGTGCACAAACACACATTGTGACCCTCAGCGTGAGCCCTATCCTCATGTAAAGCCTCTTAGTCACTGGAACAACAGCCCACATATGGGGCTTGCCAAGCCCCTAGTCCCCCAATCTCAACCAGAGTTCGAGATGTCTAGTCACACCTACTCAGGGCTCTACTCTGGAATCCCTCTTTGGTGGGAGAACTGAGGTAAAAAAAATACATAAAGGACTCTTCCCATCCACAGAATGATCCCAACCACTTGGGATCAGGCCAAATCACCAGAGAAAGAATTGTCCATGGCCCTTGAGGACACTCCGACATTCCACGGCCACCGTTGACACAAAATCCAGAGACAAAAGCCTGAGCAAGCGCCACATACTCGCCCTTTGTTCATAGCCCGGAAAATTCTCACGGTCTGTAGATCGAGCCTTCATACATACATCCCCAAAACTAAGCTGAGTTTGTGTTTTCAGACTTCTGTCCCCACAGGCCTGGCCAACACACCATCCAAGCTGGGGCCCCTGGAGCCACACCTCAGGACTGTGGCTTCCCTCTCCAGGGGAATTCTGCTATTTCCATTGGCCACAACCCAATAGATTAGGAGAATCCGCCAAACTCCCCCAGGCCATCCGAATAATGTTGGCTGCCCAGGACACACAGGGATGATCTCTCACAAGTTAGGAAACTACCTCCACTCAGACCCAGAGACAGATATCCCCATAGAATAAGATTGAACTGGACAGGCACTTAGGCCCTAATCAGATCCATTGCTTTTGATTCCAGTCATCTCTCCTCAGAGGCCTGTTTTCCAATACCAGCATATGGGAGATTCCTTAGGCACTCATCAAAACAATTCTCTTCTCTACATAGGAAACATACTCTTTAGAGCTCCATCAAAACCTCCGGTTATGAACATCCCTCAAGGCCCCGGTTCAAGCACCCCATTCCAAGGTCTACATGGACACAAATGCACATTATGACCCATCCTCAACTCACCCATTTCAACACACCCGCCTCGGTTGCTCCCCTAGATCCAGCAGATTGAACTTGCCTTGGCGCTATGAGACACCTGGAATGGGAGGCAGGCTGCCCAGGCATCCATCCTTAGAACCCTGCTCTGGATAACGTCCTTATGGGATGTCCTGGAGCCATCCAACAGGTCTCGACTGTCCCACAGAAGGAATCATTGCGGTTTGGAGCATCTCACAATTCCCATCGTGGGAAAACCTCCATGTCCTCGTGACACCCTCCCCTTCATGAAGGGGCTGTCATGGACAGAAACTTCGACCTAAGCCAACGTCTGATCCTAGCTCTGTCTTCAGGTATACAGGATCTCGAATCATCTCTGCAGAGGGTGCCTGCCGTCCCCTCACCCCGAAATCTAAGTCTGGCTTGTGTTCTCAGAATTTTTTCATCACACTCCTGGCCCACAAGCCTTCCAGTTTGGGAATTCTGGAGCCACTATGTGGCACTGTGTCTTCCCTCCAGAAGAAAAACGTTGCCCTCTGGGGCTACCCAGTAACCACAAATGAGTACCATCCTGCACGAAACTCGACTGCACCCCAATGATACAGTCTAGCCTGGGCACTAATTCCCTGTCTGCCACAGCCTGAGCCTGCACCTCCCAACCCACACTCAACAGCTGGCCGAACACTGAGCACATCAGCCACACCATGGCCTTAGGTCTTCATCTCTTCCCAACCTCAGTTTTCAGGCTTCAGAACCTAGACCTTAAATCCAATCACAGTCCAGGAGTGAAAGTGTTGCAGAAATTAGAACTCCATCTTCCCCATGGCCAGAAAACTTGTGGTTGCCATATTGTGCAACGTTCCCTGTAGGAGAAACCAGCATGGTACATTAGGCCACGCCCTGACTTGAGGGGCTCCTTGGGCACAAAAACACATTGTGAAACTCAGTGTGAGACCATTCCTCAGGGAAGGCCTCTCAGTGTCTGGACCAAGAGCCCACATATGGGGCTTGCCATGTTCTTAGGTCCCAATGTTAACCAGAGGTCTGGTTGTCCAGTCGCCCCTCCCCAGGACTCTGCTCTGGAATCCCTCTTTTGGTGGTCCACCTTAGGTAAAAAAAATAATAATAATAAAAAAATAAACAAAAAAACAAGAAAGGCCTCCTCCCTTCCCACAGAATGACCCCAAACTCTTGGGATCGGGTCAAATCCCCAGAAAGGGAGCCTCATCGATGGCCCATGAGGACACCCCGACATTCCATGGCAATCGGTGACACATTTCCAGAAAAAAAAAAAAAAAAAGCATGAGCCAGCACCTCACATTCGCCCTTTGTTCATATCCCGAAGAGTTCTCCTCACGGTCTATAGATCGGGCCGGCCATACCTACATCCCCCAACCTAAGTGGAGTTTGTGTTTTCAGACTTTTGTCCAAATAGCCCTGGACCACACACGCTCCACACTTGGGTCCCTGGAGCCACACCTCAGGACTGTGCTTCCCTTTCAAGGGAATTCTTCCCATTCCATTGGCCACAACCTTGCAAATGAGGAAAAACCTCCAAAGTCACCGAGGCCATCCCATTAGTGTAGGCCGCCCAGGACAAACAGGGGTGATCTCAAACCAGCTGAGCAACTACCTCCACTCAGACAACAGATGTCCCCAGAGAAGAATATTGAACCGGACAGGCCCCTAGGCCCTAATCAGATCCATTGCTTTGGTTTTTAGGCATCTCTCCTCAGAGGCCTCGTCTCCAATACCAGCATATGGTGGTTTCCTGAGGCACCAATAAGAACAAATCTCGTCTCCCCATGGAAAACTTGCTCATTGGAGCTTTGTCATAACCTCTGGTTAGGAGAATCCTTCAGGGCCCTGGTGCCACTGCCCCATACCAAGGTCTCCATGGACTCAAACCAACATTAAGACCATCCTCAGGAAAGTCCATTTCAACTCAGCCCCCTCTGTTGCTACCCCAAGCCAGCAGATCAAACGTTTCTTGTTGCTAGGAGACAATTGGATTGTGAGGCTGACTGCCCAGGCATCCATACTTAGAACCCTGTTCTGGAAAAATACCTTATAAGACGTCCTGGAGCCATCCAACAAATCTTAATTGTCCCACAGAAGGAATCCTTGCGGTTTGGAGCATCTCACAACTCCAATAGTGGGAAAACCCCCATGGGCTCATAATGTCCCCCCTTCATGAAGGGGCCAACATGGACAGAAACTCAAACCTGAGCCAAAGTCTGATCCTCGACCTGACTTCAGACACATGAGATCTCAATTCAGCTCTGCAGAGTGTGGCTGCCATGTCCTTGCCCCGAAACCTAAGCCTAGCTTGTGTTCTCAGACTTCCGTCCTCACTCTCCTGGCCCACAAGCCCTCCAGTTTGGGAATTCCGAAGCCACAATGCAGCACTCTGCCTGCCCTCCAGAAGAAAAACTTTGCCCTATGCTGCTAATAAGAAACCCCAAATGATTTTCTAATGCATGCCACTCGATTGTAAAGCAATTATACAGCCCACCCTGTATTCTAATGCCCTGTCTGGCACAGCCTGAGACAAGACATCCCAAACGACACCCAGACAGCTGGCCCCAACCTGGACACATAGGACCCGCTATGGCTGTAGGTCGTCATCTCTTCCCAACCTCGGTTTTCAGGCTTCAGAACCTAGACCTTATCTCCAATCACTGCCCAGGGTGAACGTGATGCAGAAATTAGAATTCCTCCTTCCCCATGGCCAGAAACCTTGTGGTTGGCATGTTGTCCAACGTTCAATGTGGGAAAACCTGCATTGTCCGAAAGGCCACGCCAGTGCTTGAGGGCCGCCTAGGGCACAGACATGCATTGTGACCTGCAGCGTGAGTCCCGTATTAAAGTAACGCCTCTCAGGGGCTGGACCAAGATCCTGCATATGGGGCTTGTCATATCCATAGGCCCCCAGGCTTAACCCGAGGGCGAGTATTCCAGTTGTCAGTACCCACTGCTATGCTCTAGAATCCCTCTACTGGGGGGACATATGAGGCAAAAAACAGGACACTTCCCTTCCCACAGAATGACCCCAAACACTTGGGGGCTGGACAAACTACCAGAGAGGGAGACTTCTACGACCCATGAGGCAACTCCTACATTAAACGGCCATTGTGGACAAAACATCCAGAGACAAAAGCCTGAGCGACTGCCTCCCTCTCACCCTTCTTTCATATCCAGAGGAGCTCCCCTCATGGACTGTAGATCAGGCCTGCCGTAACCTCGGCCCCAAACCTGAGCTGAGTTAGGGTTTTTGGATGTCTGTCTGCACAGCCATGGCCCACACAGCCTCCAGGCTGGGGTCTCTGGAGCCACACCACAGAACTGTGCCTGCTCTCTCCTAAGAAACTGCCCATTCCATTGGCCACAACTCTACAAAATAGTAGAAACCTCAAGGTCCCCAAGGACATCCCACTACCGCAAGCCGCACTGGACAAATAGGGGCATTATGACACAAGCTGAGCAACTACTACCTCCATGCAGACACACAGACAGATATCCGCAGAGACAGAAGATTGAACCAGACAGGCCCCTAGGCCCTATTATGAACTCTTGCTTTGGTGTCCAGGTATCACTCCTCAGAGGCCTGGGTTCGAAGACCAGCATACGGGGCTTTCCTGAGGCACCAGACAAAAGACCTCTCATCTCCACATGGGCAGCTTCCTTGTTGGAGTTGTGTCAAGCCCTTCGGGTTGGAGAATCCTGCAGAGTCCCTTAGCTACTGCCACATTCCAAGGTCTCCATGGCCACCAACCCACATTATGACTCATCCTCAGGAGAGTCCATTTAAACTCAGCCTTCTGGGTAGCTCACCCAAGAGCCCGCAGATTGAGCGTGCCTTGTCTCCACCAGGCAATGGGAAGGTGAGTTGGCGTTTCTCGGCATCCATGCTTAGGCCCCTGCACTCGAGTCTTTCTGTATGGGGCATCCTGGAACCATACAATAGTACTCGACTGTCCTGAAGAAGGAAACTTTGAAGTTGGGAGCAGCTCACAACTCCCAGCGTAGGGAAACCTCCCTGGCCTCATGACGCCCCCACCCCCTTCAGGAAGGGGCCGTCATGGACACAAACTCCAGCTTGAGGCAACATCTGATACTCGCCCTGACCTCACCTGCAGGAGATCTCGATTCAGCCTCTTCAGAGTGGGCCTGCCATGCTCTTGGCCCCAAAACTCATGCTAGCTTGTGTTTTCAGACTTCCTTCCTCACAATCCTGGCCACACCCCTCCAGTTTGGCAATTCTGGAGACACAATGCAGCACTCTGCCTGCCCTCCAGAAGAAAAATGTTGCCCTATAGGGCTAACCGGAAACGCCAAATGAGTAACAACCTGCATGCCACTCGACCACACCCCAATTATACAGTCTAGCCTGTGCACTAAAGCCCTGTCTGACACAGCCTGAGGGCAGACCTCCAGTCCAACACCCAGACAGCTGGCCGTACACAGAGCATATCACACCCACAATGGCTTTAGGCCATCATCTCTACCCAACCTCAGTTTTCACCTTCAGAACCTAGACCTTATCTCCACTCACTGCTCAGGAGTGAACGTGATGCAAGAATCAGAACTTCTCCTTCGCCTTGGCAAGAAACCTAGTGGTTGGCATGTTGTCCAATGTTCATTGTAGGAGAAAGCAGCATGGACTATGAGGCCCCACCTATCCCTGAGGGCCACAATGTGCACAAACACACATTGTGACCCTCAGCGTGAGCCCTATCCTCATGTAAAGCCTCTTAGTCACTGGAACAACAGCCCACATATGGGGCTTGCCAAGCCCCTAGTCCCCCAATCTCAACCAGAGTTCGAGATGTCTAGTCACACCTACTCAGGGCTCTACTCTGGAATCCCTCTTTGGTGGGAGAACTGAGGTAAAAAAAATACATAAAGGACTCTTCCCATCCACAGAATGATCCCAACCACTTGGGATCAGGCCAAATCACCAGAGAAAGAATTGTCCATGGCCCTTGAGGACACTCCGACATTCCACGGCCACCGTTGACACAAAATCCAGAGACAAAAGCCTGAGCAAGCGCCACATACTCGCCCTTTGTTCATAGCCCGGAAAATTCTCACGGTCTGTAGATCGAGCCTTCATACATACATCCCCAAAACTAAGCTGAGTTTGTGTTTTCAGACTTCTGTCCCCACAGGCCTGGCCAACACACCAATCAAGCTGGGGCCCCTGGAGCCACACCTCAGGACTGTGGCTTCCCTCTCCAGGGGAATTCTGCTATTTCCATTGGCCACAACCCAATAGATTAGGAGAATCCGCCAAACTCCCCCAGGCCATCCGAATAATGTTGGCTGCCCAGGACACACAGGGATGATCTCTCACAAGTTAGGAAACTACCTCCACTCAGACCCAGAGACAGATATCCCCATAGAATAAGATTGAACTGGACAGGCACTTAGGCCCTAATCAGATCCATTGCTTTTGATTCCAGTCATCTCTCCTCAGAGGCCTGTTTTCCAATACCAGCATATGGGAGATTCCTTAGGCACTCATCAAAACAATTCTCTTCTCTACATAGGAAACATACTCTTTAGAGCTCCATCAAAACCTCCGGTTATGAACATCCCTCAAGGCCCCGGTTCAAGCACCCCATTCCAAGGTCTACATGGACACAAATGCACATTATGACCCATCCTCAACTCACCCATTTCAACACACCCGCCTCGGTTGCTCCCCTAGATCCAGCAGATCGAACTTGCCTTGGCGCTATGAGACACCTGGAATGGGAGGCAGGCTGCCCAGGCATCCATCCTTAGAACCCTGCTCTGGATAACGTCCTTATGGGATGTCCTGGAGCCATCCAACAGGTCTCGACTGTCCCACAGAAGGAATCATTGCGGTTTGGAGCATCTCACAATTCCCATCGTGGGAAAACCTCCATGTCCTCGTGACACCCTCCCCTTCATGAAGGGGCTGTCATGGACAGAAACTTCGACCTAAGCCAACGTCTGATCCTAGCTCTGTCTTCAGGTATACAGGATCTCGAATCATCTCTGCAGAGGGTGCCTTCCGTCCCCTCACCCCGAAATCTAAGTCTGGCTTGTGTTCTCAGAATTTTTTCCTCACACTCCTGGCCCACAAGCCTTCCAGTTTGGGAATTCTGGAGCCACTATGTGGCACTGTGTCTTCCCTCCAGAAGAAAAACGTTGCCCTCTGGGGCTACCCAGTAACCACAAATGAGTACCATCCTGCACGAAACTCGACTGCACCCCAATGATACAGTCTAGCCTGGGCACTAATTCCCTGTCTGCCACAGCCTGAGCCTGCACCTCCCAACCCACACTCAACAGCTGGCCGAACACTGAGCACATCAGCCACACCATGGCCTTAGGTCTTCATCTCTTCCCAACCTCAGTTTTCAGGCTTCAGAACCTAGACCTTAAATCCAATCACAGTCCAGGAGTGAAAGTGTTGCAGAAATTAGAACTCCATCTTCCCCATGGCCAGAAAACTTGTGGTTGCCATATTGTGCAACGTTCCCTGTAGGAGAAACCAGCATGGTACATTAGGCCACGCCCTGACTTGAGGGGCTCCTTGGGCACAAAAACACATTGTGAAACTCAGTGTGAGACCATTCCTCAGGGAAGGCCTCTCAGTGTCTGGACCAAGAGCCCACATATGGGGCTTGCCATGTTCTTAGGTCCCAAAGTTAACCAGAGGTCTGGTTGTCCAGTCGCCCCTCCCCAGGACTCTGCTCTGGAATCCCTCTTTTGGTGGTCCACCTTAGGTAAAAAAAATAATAATAATAAAAAAATAAACAAAAAAACAAGAAAGACCTCCTCCTTTCCCACAGAATGACCCCAAACTCTTGGGATCGGGTCAAATCCCCAGAAAGGGAGCCTCATCGATGGCCCATGAGGACACCCCGACATTCCATGGCAATCGGTGACACATTTCCAGAAAAAAAAAAAAAAAAAAAGCATGAGCCAGCACCTCACATTCGCCCTTTGTTCATATCCCGAAGAGTTCTCCTCACGGTCTATAGATCGGGCCGGCCATACCTACATCCCCCAACCTAAGTGGAGTTTGTGTTTTCAGACTTTTGTCCAAATAGCCCTGGACCACACACGCTCCACACTTGGGTCCCTGGAGCCACACCTCAGGACTGTGCTTCCCTTTCAAGGGAATTCTTCCCATTCCATTGGCCACAACCTTGCAAATGAGGAAAAACCTCCAAAGTCACCGAGGCCATCCCATTAGTGTAGGCCGCCCAGGACAAACAGGGGTGATCTCATACCAGCTGAGCAACTACCTCCACTCAGACAACAGATGTCCCCAGAGAAGAATATTGAACCGGACAGGCCCCTAGGCCCTAATCAGATCCATTGCTTTGGTTTTTAGGCATCTCTCCTCAGAGGCCTCGTCTCCAATACCAGCATATGGTGGTTTCCTGAGGCACCAATAAGAACAAATCTCGTCTCCCCATGGAAAACTTGCTCATTGGAGCTTTGTCATAACCTCTGGTTAGGAGAATCCTTCAGGGCCCTGGTGCCACTGCCCCATACCAAGGTCTCCATGGACTCAAACCAACATTAAGACCATCCTCAGGAAAGTCCATTTCAACTCAGCCCCCTCTGTTGCTACCCCAAGCCAGCAGATCAAACGTTTCTTGTTGCTAGGAGACAATTGGATTGTGAGGCTGACTGCCCAGGCATCCATACTTAGAACCCTGTTCTGGAAAAATACCTTATAAGACGTCCTGGAGCCATCCAACAAATCTTAATTGTCCCACAGAAGGAATCCTTGCGGTTTGGAGCATCTCACAACTCCAATAGTGGGAAAACCCCCATGGGCTCATAATGTCCCCCCTTCATGAAGGGGCCAACATGGACAGAAACTCAAACCTGAGCCAAAGTCTGATCCTCGACCTGACTTCAGACACATGAGATCTCAATTCAGCTCTGCAGAGTGTGGCTGCCATGTCCTTGCCCCGAAACCTAAGCCTAGCTTGTGTTCTCAGACTTCCGTCCTCACTCTCCTGGCCCACAAGCCCTCCAGTTTGGGAATTCCGAAGCCACAATGCAGCACTCTGCCTGCCCTCCAGAAGAAAAACTTTGCCCTATGCTTCTAATAAGAAACCCCAAATGATTTTCTAATGCATGCCACTCGATTGTAAAGCAATTATACAGCCCACCCTGTATTCTAATGCCCTGTCTGGCACAGCCTGAGACAAGACATCCCAAACGACACCCAGACAGCTGGCCCCAACCTGGACACATAGGACCCGCTATGGCTGTAGGTCGTCATCTCTTCCCAACCTCGGTTTTCAGGCTTCAGAACCTAGACCTTATCTCCAATCACTGCCCAGGGTGAACGTGATGCAGAAATTAGAATTCCTCCTTCCCCATGGCCAGAAACCTTGTGGTTGGCATGTTGTCCAACGTTCAATGTGGGAAAACCTGCATTGTCCGAAAGGCCACGCCAGTGCTTGAGGGCCGCCTAGGGCACAGACATGCATTGTGACCTGCAGCGTGAGTCCCGTATTAAAGTAACGCCTCTCAGGGGCTGGACCAAGATCCTGCATATGGGGCTTGTCATATCCATAGGCCCCCAGGCTTAACCC
Source organism: Mustela nivalis (assembly GCF_964662115.1). Taxonomy (NCBI): domain Eukaryota; kingdom Metazoa; phylum Chordata; class Mammalia; order Carnivora; family Mustelidae; genus Mustela; species Mustela nivalis. Next base: position 98,813 of record NW_028135655.1, read on the forward strand.
GAGGGCGAGTATTCCAGTTGTCAGTACCCACTGCTATGCTCTAGAATCCCTCTACTGGGGGGACATATGAGGCAAAAAACAGGACACTTCCCTTCCCACAGAATGACCCCAAACACTTGGGGGCTGGACAAACTACCAGAGAGGGAGACTTCTACGACCCATGAGGCAACTCCTACATTAAACGGCCATTGTGGACAAAACATCCAGAGACAAAAGCCTGAGCGACTGCCTCCCTCTCACCCTTCTTTCATATCCAGAGGAGCTCCCCTCATGGACTGTAGATCAGGCCTGCCGTAACCTCGGCCCCAAACCTGAGCTGAGTTAGGGTTTTTGGATGTCTGTCTGCACAGCCATGGCCCACACAGCCTCCAGGCTGGGGTCTCTGGAGCCACACCACAGAACTGTGCCTGCTCTCTCCTAAGAAACTGCCCATTCCATTGGCCACAACTCTACAAAATAGTAGAAACCTCAAGGTCCCCAAGGACATCCCACTACCGCAAGCCGCACTGGACAAATAGGGGCATTATGACACAAGCTGAGCAACTACTACCTCCATGCAGACACACAGACAGATATCCGCAGAGACAGAAGATTGAACCAGACAGGCCCCTAGGCCCTATTATGAACTCTTGCTTTGGTGTCCAGGTATCACTCCTCAGAGGCCTGGGTTCGAAGACCAGCATACGGGGCTTTCCTGAGGCACCAGACAAAAGACCTCTCATCTCCACATGGGAAGCTTCCTTGTTGGAGTTGTGTCAAGCCCTTCGGGTTGGAGAATCCTGCAGAGTCCCTTAGCTACTGCCACATTCCAAGGTCTCCATGGCCACCAACCCACATTATGACTCATCCTCAGGAGAGTCCATTTAAACTCAGCCTTCTGGGTAGCTCACCCAAGAGCCCGCAGATTGAGCGTGCCTTGTCTCCACCAGGCAATGGGAAGGTGAGTTGGCGTTTCTCGGCATCCATGCTTAGGCCCCTGCACTCGAGTCTTTCTGTATGGGGCATCCTGGAACCATACAATAGTACTCGACTGTCCTGAAGAAGGAAACTTTGAAGTTGGGAGCAGCTCACAACTCCCAGCGTAGGGAAACCTCCCTGGCCTCATGACGCCCCCACCCCCTTCAGGAAGGGGCCGTCATGGACACAAACTCCAGCTTGAGGCAACATCTGATACTCGCCCTGACCTCACCTGCAGGAGATCTCGATTCAGCCTCTTCAGAGTGGGCCTGCCATGCTCTTGGCCCCAAAACTCATGCTAGCTTGTGTTTTCAGACTTCCTTCCTCACAATCCTGGCCACACCCCTCCAGTTTGGCAATTCTGGAGACACAATGCAGCACTCTGCCTGCCCTCCAGAAGAAAAATGTTGCCCTATAGGGCTAACCGGAAACGCCAAATGAGTAACAACCTGCATGCCACTCGACCACACCCCAATTATACAGTCTAGCCTGTGCACTAAAGCCCTGTCTGACACAGCCTGAGGGCAGACCTCCAGTCCAACACCCAGACAGCTGGCCGTACACAGAGCATATCACACCCACAATGGCTTTAGGCCATCATCTCTACCCAACCTCAGTTTTCACCTTCAGAACCTAGACCTTATCTCCACTCACTGCTCAGGAGTGAACGTGATGCAAGAATCAGAACTTCTCCTTCGCCTTGGCAAGAAACCTAGTGGTTGGCATGTTGTCCAATGTTCATTGTAGGAGAAAGCAGCATGGACTATGAGGCCCCACCTATCCCTGAGGGCCACAATGTGCACAAACACACATTGTGACCCTCAGCGTGAGCCCTATCCTCATGTAAAGCCTCTTAGTCACTGGAACAACAGCCCACATATGGGGCTTGCCAAGCCCCTAGTCCCCCAATCTCAACCAGAGTTCGAGATGTCTAGTCACACCTACTCAGGGCTCTACTCTGGAATCCCTCTTTGGTGGGAGAACTGAGGTAAAAAAAATACATAAAGGACTCTTCCCATCCACAGAATGATCCCAACCACTTGGGATCAGGCCAAATCACCAGAGAAAGAATTGTCCATGGCCCTTGAGGACACTCCGACATTCCACGGCCACCGTTGACACAAAATCCAGAGACAAAAGCCTGAGCAAGCGCCACATACTCGCCCTTTGTTCATAGCCCGGAAAATTCTCACGGTCTGTAGATCGAGCCTTCATACATACATCCCCAAAACTAAGCTGAGTTTGTGTTTTCAGACTTCTGTCCCCACAGGCCTGGCCAACACACCATCCAAGCTGGGGCCCCTGGAGCCACACCTCAGGACTGTGGCTTCCCTCTCCAGGGGAATTCTGCTATTTCCATTGGCCACAACCCAATAGATTAGGAGAATCCGCCAAACTCCCCCAGGCCATCCGAATAATGTTGGCTGCCCAGGACACACAGGGATGATCTCTCACAAGTTAGGAAACTACCTCCACTCAGACCCAGAGACAGATATCCCCATAGAATAAGATTGAACTGGACAGGCACTTAGGCCCTAATCAGATCCATTGCTTTTGATTCCAGTCATCTCTCCTCAGAGGCCTGTTTTCCAATACCAGCATATGGGAGATTCCTTAGGCACTCATCAAAACAATTCTCTTCTCTACATAGGAAACATACTCTTTAGAGCTCCATCAAAACCTCCGGTTATGAACATCCCTCAAGGCCCCGGTTCAAGCACCCCATTCCAAGGTCTACATGGACACAAATGCACATTATGACCCATCCTCAACTCACTCATTTCAACACACCCGCCTCGGTTGCTCCCCTAGATCCAGCAGATCGAACTTGCCTTGGCGCTATGAGACACCTGGAATGGGAGGCAGGCTGCCCAGGCATCCATCCTTAGAACCCTGCTCTGGATAACGTCCTTATGGGATGTCCTGGAGCCATCCAACAGGTCTCGACTGTCCCACAGAAGGAATCATTGCGGTTTGGAGCATCTCACAATTCCCATCGTGGGAAAACCTCCATGTCCTCGTGACACCCTCCCCTTCATGAAGGGGCTGTCATGGACAGAAACTTCGACCTAAGCCAACGTCTGATCCTAGCTCTGTCTTCAGGTATACAGGATCTCGAATCATCTCTGCAGAGGGTGCCTTCCGTCCCCTCACCCCGAAATCTAAGTCTGGCTTGTGTTCTCAGAATTTTTTCCTCACACTCCTGGCCCACAAGCCTTCCAGTTTGGGAATTCTGGAGCCACTATGTGGCACTGTGTCTTCCCTCCAGAAGAAAAACGTTGCCCTCTGGGGCTACCCAGTAACCACAAATGAGTACCATCCTGCACGAAACTCGACTGCACCCCAATGATACAGTCTAGCCTGGGCACTAATTCCCTGTCTGCCACAGCCTGAGCCTGCACCTCCCAACCCACACTCAACAGCTGGCCGAACACTGAGCACATCAGCCACACCATGGCCTTAGGTCTTCATCTCTTCCCAACCTCAGTTTTCAGGCTTCAGAACCTAGACCTTAAATCCAATCACAGTCCAGGAGTGAAAGTGTTGCAGAAATTAGAACTCCATCTTCCCCATGGCCAGAAAACTTGTGGTTGCCATATTGTGCAACGTTCCCTGTAGGAGAAACCAGCATGGTACATTAGGCCACGCCCTGACTTGAGGGGCTCCTTGGGCACAAAAACACATTGTGAAACTCAGTGTGAGACCATTCCTCAGGGAAGGCCTCTCAGTGTCTGGACCAAGAGCCCACATATGGGGCTTGCCATGTTCTTAGGTCCCAAAGTTAACCAGAGGTCTGGTTGTCCAGTCGCCCCTCCCCAGGACTCTGCTCTGGAATCCCTCTTTTGGTGGTCCACCTTAGGTAAAAAAAATAATAATAATAAAAAAATAAACAAAAAAACAAGAAAGACCTCCTCCTTTCCCACAGAATGACCCCAAACTCTTGGGATCGGGTCAAATCCCCAGAAAGGGAGCCTCATCGATGGCCCATGAGGACACCCCGACATTCCATGGCAATCGGTGACACATTTCCAGAAAAAAAAAAAAAAAAAAGCATGAGCCAGCACCTCACATTCGCCCTTTGTTCATATCCCGAAGAGTTCTCCTCACGGTCTATAGATCGGGCCGGCCATACCTACATCCCCCAACCTAAGTGGAGTTTGTGTTTTCAGACTTTTGTCCAAATAGCCCTGGACCACACACGCTCCACACTTGGGTCCCTGGAGCCACACCTCAGGACTGTGCTTCCCTTTCAAGGGAATTCTTCCCATTCCATTGGCCACAACCTTGCAAATGAGGAAAAACCTCCAAAGTCACCGAGGCCATCCCATTAGTGTAGGCCGCCCAGGACAAACAGGGGTGATCTCATACCAGCTGAGCAACTACCTCCACTCAGACAACAGATGTCCCCAGAGAAGAATATTGAACCGGACAGGCCCCTAGGCCCTAATCAGATCCATTGCTTTGGTTTTTAGGCATCTCTCCTCAGAGGCCTCGTTTCCAATACCAGCATATGGTGGTTTCCTGAGGCACCAATAAGAACAAATCTCGTCTCCCCATGGAAAACTTGCTCATTGGAGCTTTGTCATAACCTCTGGTTAGGAGAATCCTTCAGGGCCCTGGTGCCACTGCCCCATACCAAGGTCTCCATGGACTCAAACCAACATTAAGACCATCCTCAGGAAAGTCCATTTCAACTCAGCCCCCTCTGTTGCTACCCCAAGCCAGCAGATCAAACGTTTCTTGTTGCTAGGAGACAATTGGATTGTGAGGCTGACTGCCCAGGCATCCATACTTAGAACCCTGTTCTGGAAAAATACCTTATAAGACGTCCTGGAGCCATCCAACAAATCTTAATTGTCCCACAGAAGGAATCCTTGCGGTTTGGAGCATCTCACAACTCCAATAGTGGGAAAACCCCCATGGGCTCATAATGTCCCCCCTTCATGAAGGGGCCAACATGGACAGAAACTCAAACCTGAGCCAAAGTCTGATCCTCGACCTGACTTCAGACACATGAGATCTCAATTCAGCTCTGCAGAGTGTGGCTGCCATGTCCTTGCCCCGAAACCTAAGCCTAGCTTGTGTTCTCAGACTTCCGTCCTCACTCTCCTGGCCCACAAGCCCTCCAGTTTGGGAATTCCGAAGCCACAATGCAGCACTCTGCCTGCCCTCCAGAAGAAAAATTTTGCCCTATGCTTCTAATAAGAAACCCCAAATGATTTTCTAATGCATGCCACTCGATTGTAAAGCAATTATACAGCCCACCCTGTATTCTAATGCCCTGTCTGGCACAGCCTGAGACAAGACATCCCAAACGACACCCAGACAGCTGGCCCCAACCTGGACACATAGGACCCGCTATGGCTGTAGGTCGTCATCTCTTCCCAACCTCGGTTTTCAGGCTTCAGAACCTAGACCTTATCTCCAATCACTGCCCAGGGTGAACGTGATGCAGAAATTAGAATTCCTCCTTCCCCATGGCCAGAAACCTTGTGGTTGGCATGTTGTCCAACGTTCAATGTGGGAAAACCTGCATTGTCCGAAAGGCCACGCCAGTGCTTGAGGGCCGCCTAGGGCACAGACATGCATTGTGACCTGCAGCGTGAGTCCCGTATTAAAGTAACGCCTCTCAGGGGCTGGACCAAGATCCTGCATATGGGGCTTGTCATATCCATAGGCCCCCAGGCTTAACCCGAGGGCGAGTATTCCAGTTGTCAGTACCCACTGCTATGCTCTAGAATCCCTCTACTGGGGGGACATATGAGGCAAAAAACAGGACACTTCCCTTCCCACAGAATGACCCCAAACACTTGGGGGCTGGACAAACTACCAGAGAGGGAGACTTCTACGACCCATGAGGCAACTCCTACATTAAACGGCCATTGTGGACAAAACATCCAGAGACAAAAGCCTGAGCGACTGCCTCCCTCTCACCCTTCTTTCATATCCAGAGGAGCTCCCCTCATGGACTGTAGATCAGGCCTGCCGTAACCTCGGCCCCAAACCTGAGCTGAGTTAGGGTTTTTGGATGTCTGTCTGCACAGCCATGGCCCACACAGCCTCCAGGCTGGGGTCTCTGGAGCCACACCACAGAACTGTGCCTGCTCTCTCCTAAGAAACTGCCCATTCCATTGGCCACAACTCTACAAAATAGTAGAAACCTCAAGGTCCCCAAGGACATCCCACTACCGCAAGCCGCACTGGACAAATAGGGGCATTATGACACAAGCTGAGCAACTACTACCTCCATGCAGACACACAGACAGATATCCGCAGAGACAGAAGATTGAACCAGACAGGCCCCTAGGCCCTATTATGAACTCTTGCTTTGGTGTCCAGGTATCACTCCTCAGAGGCCTGGGTTCGAAGACCAGCATACGGGGCTTTCCTGAGGCACCAGACAAAAGACCTCTCATCTCCACATGGGAAGCTTCCTTGTTGGAGATGTGTCAAGCCCTTCGGGTTGGAGAATCCTGCAGAGTCCCTTAGCTACTGCCACATTCCAAGGTCTCCATGGCCACCAACCCACATTATGACTCATCCTCAGGAGAGTCCATTTAAACTCAGCCTTCTGGGTAGCTCACCCAAGAGCCCACAGATTGAGCGTGCCTTGTCTCCACCAGGCAATGGGAAGGTGAGTTGGCGTTTCTCGGCATCCATGCTTAGGCCCCTGCTCTCGAGTCTTTCTGTATGGGGCATCCTGGAACCATACAATAGTACTCGACTGTCCTGAAGAAGGAAACTTTGAAGTTGGGAGCAGCTCACAACTCCCAGCGTAGGGAAACCTCCCTGGCCTCATGACGCCCCCACCCCCTTCAGGAAGGGGCCGTCATGGACACAAACTCCAGCTTGAGGCAACATCTGATACTCGCCCTGACCTCACCTGCAGGAGATCTCGATTCAGCCTCTTCAGAGTGGGCCTGCCATGCTCTTGACCCCAAAACTCATGCTAGCTTGTGTTTTCAGACTTCCTTCCTCACAATCCTGGCCACACCCCTCCAGTTTGGCAATTCTGGAGACACAATGCAGCACTCTGCCTGCCCTCCAGAAGAAAAATGTTGCCCTATAGGGCTAACCGGAAACGCCAAATGAGTAACAACCTGCATGCCACTCGACCACACCCCAATTATACAGTCTAGCCTGTGCACTAAAGCCCTGTCTGACACAGCCTGAGGGCAGACCTCCAGTCCAACACCCAGACAGCTGGCCGTACACAGAGCATATCACACCCACAATGGCTTTAGGCCATCATCTCTACCCAACCTCAGTTTTCACCTTCAGAACCTAGACCTTATCTCCACTCACTGCTCAGGAGTGAACGTGATGCAAGAATCAGAACTTCTCCTTCGCCTTGGCAAGAAACCTAGTGGTTGGCATGTTGTCCAATGTTCATTGTAGGAGAAAGCAGCATGGACTATGAGGCCCCACCTATCCCTGAGGGCCACAATGTGCACAAACACACATTGTGACCCTCAGCGTGAGCCCTATCCTCATGTAAAGCCTCTTAGTCACTGGAACAACAGCCCACATATGGGGCTTGCCAAGCCCCTAGTCCCCCAATCTCAACCAGAGTTCGAGATGTCTAGTCACACCTACTCAGGGCTCTACTCTGGAATCCCTCTTTGGTGGGAGAACTGAGGTAAAAAAAATACATAAAGGACTCTTCCCATCCACAGAATGATCCCAACCACTTGGGATCAGGCCAAATCACCAGAGAAAGAATTGTCCATGGCCCTTGAGGACACTCCGACATTCCACGGCCACCGTTGACACAAAATCCAGAGACAAAAGCCTGAGCAAGCGCCACATACTCGCCCTTTGTTCATAGCCCGGAAAATTCTCACGGTCTGTAGATCGAGCCTTCATACATACATCCCCAAAACTAAGCTGAGTTTGTGTTTTCAGACTTCTGTCCCCACAGGCCTGGCCAACACACCATCCAAGCTGGGGCCCCTGGAGCCACACCTCAGGACTGTGGCTTCCCTCTCCAGGGGAATTCTGCTATTTCCATTGGCCACAACCCAATAGATTAGGAGAATCCGCCAAACTCCCCCAGGCCATCCGAATAATGTTGGCTGCCCAGGACACACAGGGATGATCTCTCACAAGTTAGGAAACTACCTCCACTCAGACCCAGAGACAGATATCCCCATAGAATAAGATTGAACTGGACAGGCACTTAGGCCCTAATCAGATCCATTGCTTTTGATTCCAGTCATCTCTCCTCAGAGGCCTGTTTTCCAATACCAGCATATGGGAGATTCCTTAGGCACTCATCAAAACAATTCTCTTCTCTACATAGGAAACATACTCTTTAGAGCTCCATCAAAACCTCCGGTTATGAACATCCCTCAAGGCCCCGGTTCAAGCACCCCATTCCAAGGTCTACATGGACACAAATGCACATTATGACCCATCCTCAACTCACCCATTTCAACACACCCGCCTCGGTTGCTCCCCTAGATCCAGCAGATCGAACTTGCCTTGGCGCTATGAGACACCTGGAATGGGAGGCAGGCTGCCCAGGCATCCATCCTTAGAACCCTGCTCTGGATAACGTCCTTATGGGATGTCCTGGAGCCATCCAACAGGTCTCGACTGTCCCACAGAAGGAATCATTGCGGTTTGGAGCATCTCACAATTCCCATCGTGGGAAAACCTCCATGTCCTCGTGACACCCTCCCCTTCATGAAGGGGCTGTCATGGACAGAAACTTCGACCTAAGCCAACGTCTGATCCTAGCTCTGTCTTCAGGTATACAGGATCTCGAATCATCTCTGCAGAGGGTGCCTGCCGTCCCCTCACCCCGAAATCTAAGTCTGGCTTGTGTTCTCAGAATTTTTTCATCACACTCCTGGCCCACAAGCCTTCCAGTTTGGGAATTCTGGAGCCACTATGTGGCACTGTGTCTTCCCTCCAGAAGAAAAACGTTGCCCTCTGGGGCTACCCAGTAACCACAAATGAGTACCATCCTGCACGAAACTCGACTGCACCCCAATGATACAGTCTAGCCTGGGCACTAATTCCCTGTCTGCCACAGCCTGAGCCTGCACCTCCCAACCCACACTCAACAGCTGGCCGAACACTGAGCACATCAGCCACACCATGGCCTTAGGTCTTCATCTCTTCCCAACCTCAGTTTTCAGGCTTCAGAACCTAGACCTTAAATCCAATCACAGTCCAGGAGTGAAAGTGTTGCAGAAATTAGAACTCCATCTTCCCCATGGCCAGAAAACTTGTGGTTGCCATATTGTGCAACGTTCCCTGTAGGAGAAACCAGCATGGTACATTAGGCCACGCCCTGACTTGAGGGGCTCCTTGGGCACAAAAACACATTGTGAAACTCAGTGTGAGACCATTCCTCAGGGAAGGCCTCTCAGTGTCTGGACCAAGAGCCCAAATATGGGGCTTGCCATGTTCTTAGGTCCCAATGTTAACCAGAGGTCTGGTTGTCCAGTCGCCCCTCCCCAGGACTCTGCTCTGGAATCCCACTTTTGGTGGTCCACCTTAGGTAAAAAAAATAATAATAATAAAAAAATAAACAAAAAAACAAGAAAGACCTCCTCCCTTCCCACAGAATGACCCCAAACACTTGGGATATGGTCAAATCCCCAGAAAGGGAGCCTCATCGATGGCCCATGAGGACACCCCGACATTCCATGGCAATCGGTGACACATTTCCAGAAAAAAAAAAAAAAAAAAAAGCATGAGCCAGCACCTCACATTCGCCCTTTGTTCATATCCCGAAGAGTTCTCCTCACGGTCTATAGATCAGGCCGGCCATACCTACATCCCCCAACCTAAGTGGAGTTTGTGTTTTCAGACTTTTGTCCAAATAGCCCTGGACCACACACGCTCCACACTTGGGTCCCTGGAGCCACACCTCAGGACTGTGCTTCCCTTTCAAGGGAATTCTTCCCATTCCATTGGCCACAACCTTGCAAATGAGGAAAAACCTCCAAAGTCACCGAGGCCATCCCATTAGTGTAGGCCGCCCAGGACAAACAGAGGTGATCTCAAACCAGCTGAGCAACTACCTCCACTCAGACAACAGATGTCCCCAGAGAAGAATATTGAACCGGACAGGCCCCTAGGCCCTAATCAGATCCATTGCTTTGGTTTTTAGGCATCTCTCCTCAGAGGCCTCGTCTCCAATACCAGCATATGGTGGTTTCCTGAGGCACCAATAAGAACAAATCTCGTCTCCCCATGGAAAACTTGCTCATTGGAGCTTTGTCATAACCTCTGGTTAGGAGAATCCTTCAGGGCCCTGGTGCCACTGCCCCATACCAAGGTCTCCATGGACTCAAACCAACATTAAGACCATCCTCAGGAAAGTCCATTTCAACTCAGCCCCCTCTGTTGCTACCCCAAGCCAGCAGATCAAACGTTTCTTGTTGCTAGGAGACAATTGGATTGTGAGGCTGACTGCCCAGGCATCCATACTTAGAACCCTGTTCTGGAAAAATACCTTATAAGACGTCCTGGAGCCATCCAACAAATCTTAATTGTCCCACAGAAGGAATCCTTGCGGTTTGGAGCATCTCACAACTCCAATAGTGGGAAAACCCCCATGGGCTCATAATGTCCCCCCTTCATGAAGGGGCCAACATGGACAGAAACTCAAACCTGAGCCAAAGTCTGATCCTCGACCTGACTTCAGACACATGAGATCTCAATTCAGCTCTGCAGAGTGTGGCTGCCATGTCCTTGCCCCGAAACCTAAGCCTAGCTTGTGTTCTCAGACTTCCGTCCTCACTCTCCTGGCCCACAAGCCCTCCAGTTTGGGAATTCCGAAGCCACAATGCAGCACTCTGCCTGCCCTCCAGAAGAAAAACTTTGCCCTATGCTTCTAATAAGAAACCCCAAATGATTTTCTAATGCATGCCACTCGATTGTAAAGCAATTATACAGCCCACCCTGTATTCTAATGCCCTGTCTGGCACAGCCTGAGACAAGACATCCCAAACGACACCCAGACAGCTGGCCCCAACCTGGACACATAGGACCCGCTATGGCTGTAGGTCGTCATCTCTTCCCAACCTCGGTTTTCAGGCTTCAGAACCTAGACCTTATCTCCAATCACTGCCCAGGGTGAACGTGATGCAGAAATTAGAATTCCTCCTTCCCCATGGCCAGAAACCTTGTGGTTGGCATGTTGTCCAACGTTCAATGTGGGAAAACCTGCATTGTCCGAAAGGCCACGCCAGTGCTTGAGGGCCGCCTAGGGCACAGACATGCATTGTGACCTGCAGCGTGAGTCCCGTATTAAAGTAACGCCTCTCAGGGGCTGGACCAAGATCCTGCATATGGGGCTTGTCATATCCATAGGCCCCCAGGCTTAACCCGAGGGCGAGTATTCCAGTTGTCAGTACCCACTGCTATGCTCTAGAATCCCTCTACTGGGGGGACATATGAGGCAAAAAACAGGACACTTCCCTTCCCACAGAATGACCCCAAACACTTGGGGGCTGGACAAACTACCAGAGAGGGAGACTTCTACGACCCATGAGGCAACTCCTACATTAAACGGCCATTGTGGACAAAACATCCAGAGACAAAAGCCTGAGCGACTGCCTCCCTCTCACCCTTCTTTCATATCCAGAGGAGCTCCCCTCATGGACTGTAGATCAGGCCTGCCGTAACCTCGGCCCCAAACCTGAGCTGAGTTAGGGTTTTTGGATGTCTGTCTGCACAGCCATGGCCCACACAGCCTCCAGGCTGGGGTCTCTGGAGCCACACCACAGAACTGTGCCTGCTCTCTCCTAAGAAACTGCCCATTCCATTGGCCACAACTCTACAAAATAGTAGAAACCTCAAGGTCCCCAAGGACATCCCACTACCGCAAGCCGCACTGGACAAATAGGGGCATTATGACACAAGCTGAGCAACTACTACCTCCATGCAGACACACAGACAGATATCCGCAGAGACAGAAGATTGAACCAGACAGGCCCCTAGGCCCTATTATGAACTCTTGCTTTGGTGTCCAGGTATCACTCCTCAGAGGCCTGGGTTCGAAGACCAGCATACGGGGCTTTCCTGAGGCACCAGACAAAAGACCTCTCATCTCCACATGGGAAGCTTCCTTGTTGGAGTTGTGTCAAGCCCTTCGGGTTGGAGAATCCTGCAGAGTCCCTTAGCTACTGCCACATTCCAAGGTCTCCATGGCCACCAACCCACATTATGACTCATCCTCAGGAGAGTCCATTTAAACTCAGCCTTCTGGGTAGCTCACCCAAGAGCCCGCAGATTGAGCGTGCCTTGTCTCCACCAGGCAATGGGAAGGTGAGTTGGCGTTTCTCGGCATCCATGCTTAGGCCCCTGCTCTCGAGTCTTTCTGTATGGGGCATCCTGGAACCATACAATAGTACTCGACTGTCCTGAAGAAGGAAACTTTGAAGTTGGGAGCAGCTCACAACTCCCAGCGTAGGGAAACCTCCCTGGCCTCATGACGCCCCCACCCCCTTCAGGAAGGGGCCGTCATGGACACAAACTCCAGCTTGAGGCAACATCTGATACTCGCCCTGACCTCACCTGCAGGAGATCTCGATTCAGCCTCTTCAGAGTGGGCCTGCCATGCTCTTGGCCCCAAAACTCATGCTAGCTTGTGTTTTCAGACTTCCTTCCTCACAATCCTGGCCACACCCCTCCAGTTTGGCAATTCTGGAGACACAATGCAGCACTCTGCCTGCCCTCCAGAAGAAAAATGTTGCCCTATAGGGCTAACCGGAAACGCCAAATGAGTAACAACCTGCATGCCACTCGACCACACCCCAATTATACAGTCTAGCCTGTGCACTAAAGCCCTGTCTGACACAGCCTGAGGGCAGACCTCCAGTCCAACACCCAGACAGCTGGCCGTACACAGAGCATATCACACCCACAATGGCTTTAGGCCATCATCTCTACCCAACCTCAGTTTTCACCTTCAGAACCTAGACCTTATCTCCACTCACTGCTCAGGAGTGAACGTGATGCAAGAATCAGAACTTCTCCTTCGCCTTGGCAAGAAACCTAGTGGTTGGCATGTTGTCCAATGTTCATTGTAGGAGAAAGCAGCATGGACTATGAGGCCCCACCTATCCCTGAGGGCCACAATGTGCACAAACACACATTGTGACCCTCAGCGTGAGCCCTATCCTCATGTAAAGCCTCTTAGTCACTGGAACAACAGCCCACATATGGGGCTTGCCAAGCCCCTAGTCCCCCAATCTCAACCAGAGTTCGAGATGTCTAGTCACACCTACTCAGGGCTCTACTCTGGAATCCCTCTTTGGTGGGAGAACTGAGGTAAAAAAAAATACATAAAGGACTCTTCCCATCCACAGAATGATCCCAACCACTTGGGATCAGGCCAAATCACCAGAGAAAGAATTGTCCATGGCCCTTGAGGACACTCCGACATTCCACGGCCACCGTTGACACAAAATCCAGAGACAAAAGCCTGAGCAAGCGCCACATACTCGCCCTTTGTTCATAGCCCGGAAAATTCTCACGGTCTGTAGATCGAGCCTTCATACATACATCCCCAAAACTAAGCTGAGTTTGTGTTTTCAGACTTCTGTCCCCACAGGCCTGGCCAACACACCATCCAAGCTGGGGCCCCTGGAGCCACACCTCAGGACTGTGGCTTCCCTCTCCAGGGGAATTCTGCTATTTCCATTGGCCACAACCCAATAGATTAGGAGAATCCGCCAAACTCCCCCAGGCCATCCGAATAATGTTGGCTGCCCAGGACACACAGGGATGATCTCTCACAAGTTAGGAAACTACCTCCACTCAGACCCAGAGACAGATATCCCCATAGAATAAGATTGAACTGGACAGGCACTTAGGCCCTAATCAGATCCATTGCTTTTGATTCCAGTCATCTCTCCTCAGAGGCCTGTTTTCCAATACCAGCATATGGGAGATTCCTTAGGCACTCATCAAAACAATTCTCTTCTCTACATAGGAAACATACTCTTTAGAGCTCCATCAAAACCTCCGGTTATGAACATCCCTCAAGGCCCCGGTTCAAGCACCCCATTCCAAGGTCTACATGGACACAAATGCACATTATGACCCATCCTCAACTCACTCATTTCAACACACCCGCCTCGGTTGCTCCCCTAGATCCAGCAGATCGAACTTGCCTTGGCGCTATGAGACACCTGGAATGGGAGGCAGGCTGCCCAGGCATCCATCCTTAGAACCCTGCTCTGGATAACGTCCTTATGGGATGTCCTGGAGCCATCCAACAGGTCTCGACTGTCCCACAGAAGGAATCATTGCGGTTTGGAGCATCTCACAATTCCCATCGTGGGAAAACCTCCATGTCCTCGTGACACCCTCCCCTTCATGAAGGGGCTGTCATGGACAGAAACTTCGACCTAAGCCAACGTCTGATCCTAGCTCTGTCTTCAGGTATACAGGATCTCGAATCATCTCTGCAGAGGGTGCCTGCCGTCCCCTCACCCCGAAATCTAAGTCTGGCTTGTGTTCTCAGAATTTTTTCATCACACTCCTGGCCCACAAGCCTTCCAGTTTGGGAATTCTGGAGCCACTATGTGGCACTGTGTCTTCCCTCCAGAAGAAAAACGTTGCCCTCTGGGGCTACCCAGTAACCACAAATGAGTACCATCCTGCACGAAACTCGACTGCACCCCAATGATACAGTCTAGCCTGGGCACTAATTCCCTGTCTGCCACAGCCTGAGCCTGCACCTCCCAACCCACACTCAACAGCTGGCCGAACACTGAGCACATCAGCCACACCATGGCCTTAGGTCTTCATCTCTTCCCAACCTCAGTTTTCAGGCTTCAGAACCTAGACCTTAAATCCAATCACAGTCCAGGAGTGAAAGTGTTGCAGAAATTAGAACTCCATCTTCCCCATGGCCAGAAAACTTGTGGTTGCCATATTGTGCAACGTTCCCTGTAGGAGAAACCAGCATGGTACATTAGGCCACGCCCTGACTTGAGGGGCTCCTTGGGCACAAAAACACATTGTGAAACTCAGTGTGAGACCATTCCTCAGGGAAGGCCTCTCAGTGTCTGGACCAAGAGCCCACATATGGGGCTTGCCATGTTCTTAGGTCCCAATGTTAACCAGAGGTCTGGTTGTCCAGTCGCCCCTCCCCAGGACTCTGCTCTGGAATCCCTCTTTTGGTGGTCCACCTTAGGTAAAAAAAATAATAATAATAAAAAAATAAACAGAAAAACAAGAAAGGCCTCCTCCCTTCCCACAGAATGACCCCAAACTCTTGGGATCGGGTCAAATCCCCAGAAAGGGAGCCTCATCGATGGCCCATGAGGACACCCCGACATTCCATGGCAATCGGTGACACATTTCCAGAAAAAAAAAAAAAAAAAAAAAAAAGCATGAGCCAGCACCTCACATTCGCCCTTTGTTCATATCCCGAAGAGTTCTCCTCACGGTCTATAGATCGGGCCGGCCATACCTACATCCCCCAACCTAAGTGGAGTTTGTGTTTTCAGACTTTTGTCCAAATAGCCCTGGACCACACACGCTCCACACTTGGGTCCCTGGAGCCACACCTCAGGACTGTGCTTCCCTTTCAAGGGAATTCTTCCCATTCCATTGGCCACAACCTTGCAAATGAGGAAAAACCTCCAAAGTCACCGAGGCCATCCCATTAGTGTAGGCCGCCCAGGACAAACAGGGGTGATCTCAAACCAGCTGAGCAACTACCTCCACTCAGACAACAGATGTCCCCAGAGAAGAATATTGAACCGGACAGGCCCCTAGGCCCTAATCAGATCCATTGCTTTGGTTTTTAGGCATCTCTCCTCAGAGGCCTCGTCTCCAATACCAGCATATGGTGGTTTCCTGAGGCACCAATAAGAACAAATCTCGTCTCCCCATGGAAAACTTGCTCATTGGAGCTTTGTCATAACCTCTGGTTAGGAGAATCCTTCAGGGCCCTGGTGCCACTGCCCCATACCAAGGTCTCCATGGACTCAAACCAACATTAAGACCATCCTCAGGAAAGTCCATTTCAACTCAGCCCCCTCTGTTGCTACCCCAAGCCAGCAGATCAAACGTTTCTTGTTGCTAGGAGACAATTGGATTGTGAGGCTGACTGCCCAGGCATCCATACTTAGAACCCTGTTCTGGAAAAATACCTTATAAGACGTCCTGGAGCCATCCAACAAATCTTAATTGTCCCACAGAAGGAATCCTTGCGGTTTGGAGCATCTCACAACTCCAATAGTGGGAAAACCCCCATGGGCTCATAATGTCCCCCCTTCATGAAGGGGCCAACATGGACAGAAACTCAAACCTGAGCCAAAGTCTGATCCTCGACCTGACTTCAGACACATGAGATCTCAATTCAGCTCTGCAGAGTGTGGCTGCCATGTCCTTGCCCCGAAACCTAAGCCTAGCTTGTGTTCTCAGACTTCCGTCCTCACTCTCCTGGCCCACAAGCCCTCCAGTTTGGGAATTCCGAAGCCACAATGCAGCACTCTGCCTGCCCTCCAGAAGAAAAACTTTGCCCTATGCTTCTAATAAGAAACCCCAAATGATTTTCTAATGCATGCCACTCGATTGTAAAGCAATTATACAGCCCACCCTGTATTCTAATGCCCTGTCTGGCACAGCCTGAGACAAGACATCCCAAACGACACCCAGACAGCTGGCCCCAACCTGGACACATAGGACCCGCTATGGCTGTAGGTCGTCATCTCTTCCCAACCTCGGTTTTCAGGCTTCAGAACCTAGACCTTATCTCCAATCACTGCCCAGGGTGAACGTGATGCAGAAATTAGAATTCCTCCTTCCCCATGGCCAGAAACCTTGTGGTTGGCATGTTGTCCAACGTTCAATGTGGGAAAACCTGCATTGTCCGAAAGGCCACGCCAGTGCTTGAGGGCCGCCTAGGGCACAGACATGCATTGTGACCTGCAGCGTGAGTCCCGTATTAAAGTAACGCCTCTCAGGGGCTGGACCAAGATCCTGCATATGGGGCTTGTCATATCCATAGGCCCCCAGGCTTAACCCGAGGGCGAGTATTCCAGTTGTCAGTACCCACTGCTATGCTCTAGAATCCCTCTACTGGGGGGACATATGAGGCAAAAAACAGGACACTTCCCTTCCCACAGAATGACCCCAAACACTTGGGGGCTGGACAAACTACCAGAGAGGGAGACTTCTACGACCCATGAGGCAACTCCTACATTAAACGGCCATTGTGGACAAAACATCCAGAGACAAAAGCCTGAGCGACTGCCTCCCTCTCACCCTTCTTTCATATCCAGAGGAGCTCCCCTCATGGACTGTAGATCAGGCCTGCCGTAACCTCGGCCCCAAACCTGAGCTGAGTTAGGGTTTTTGGATGTCTGTCTGCACAGCCATGGCCCACACAGCCTCCAGGCTGGGGTCTCTGGAGCCACACCACAGAACTGTGCCTGCTCTCTCCTAAGAAACTGCCCATTCCATTGGCCACAACTCTACAAAATAGTAGAAACCTCAAGGTCCCCAAGGACATCCCACTACCGCAAGCCGCACTGGACAAATAGGGGCATTATGACACAAGCTGAGCAACTACTACCTCCATGCAGACACACAGACAGATATCCGCAGAGACAGAAGATTGAACCAGACAGGCCCCTAGGCCCTATTATGAACTCTTGCTTTGGTGTCCAGGTATCACTCCTCAGAGGCCTGGGTTCGAAGACCAGCATACGGGGCTTTCCTGAGGCACCAGACAAAAGACCTCTCATCTCCACATGGGAAGCTTCCTTGTTGGAGTTGTGTCAAGCCCTTCGGGTTGGAGAATCCTGCAGAGTCCCTTAGCTACTGCCACATTCCAAGGTCTCCATGGCCACCAACCCACATTATGACTCATCCTCAGGAGAGTCCATTTAAACTCAGCCTTCTGGGTAGCTCACCCAAGAGCCCGCAGATTGAGCGTGCCTTGTCTCCACCAGGCAATGGGAAGGTGAGTTGGCGTTTCTCGGCATCCATGCTTAGGCCCCTGCTCTCGAGTCTTTCTGTATGGGGCATCCTGGAACCATACAATAGTACTCGACTGTCCTGAAGAAGGAAACTTTGAAGTTGGGAGCAGCTCACAACTCCCAGCGTAGGGAAACCTCCCTGGCCTCATGACGCCCCCACCCCCTTCAGGAAGGGGCCGTCATGGACACAAACTCCAGCTTGAGGCAACATCTGATACTCGCCCTGACCTCACCTGCAGGAGATCTCGATTCAGCCTCTTCAGAGTGGGCCTGCCATGCTCTTGGCCCCAAAACTCATGCTAGCTTGTGTTTTCAGACTTCCTTCCTCACAATCCTGGCCACACCCCTCCAGTTTGGCAATTCTGGAGACACAATGCAGCACTCTGCCTGCCCTCCAGAAGAAAAATGTTGCCCTATAGGGCTAACCGGAAACGCCAAATGAGTAACAACCTGCATGCCACTCGACCACACCCCAATTATACAGTCTAGCCTGTGCACTAAAGCCCTGTCTGACACAGCCTGAGGGCAGACCTCCAGTCCAACACCCAGACAGCTGGCCGTACACAGAGCATATCACACCCACAATGGCTTTAGGCCATCATCTCTACCCAACCTCAGTTTTCACCTTCAGAACCTAGACCTTATCTCCACTCACTGCTCAGGAGTGAACGTGATGCAAGAATCAGAACTTCTCCTTCGCCTTGGCAAGAAACCTAGTGGTTGGCATGTTGTCCAATGTTCATTGTAGGAGAAAGCAGCATGGACTATGAGGCCCCACCTATCCCTGAGGGCCACAATGTGCACAAACACACATTGTGACCCTCAGCGTGAGCCCTATCCTCATGTAAAGCCTCTTAGTCACTGGAACAACAGCCCACATATGGGGCTTGCCAAGCCCCTAGTCCCCCAATCTCAACCAGAGTTCGAGATGTCTAGTCACACCTACTCAGGGCTCTACTCTGGAATCCCTCTTTGGTGGGAGAACTGAGGTAAAAAAAAATACATAAAGGACTCTTCCCATCCACAGAATGATCCCAACCACTTGGGATCAGGCCAAATCACCAGAGAAAGAATTGTCCATGGCCCTTGAGGACACTCCGACATTCCACGGCCACCGTTGACACAAAATCCAGAGACAAAAGCCTGAGCAAGCGCCACATACTCGCCCTTTGTTCATAGCCCGGAAAATTCTCACGGTCTGTAGATCGAGCCTTCATACATACATCCCCAAAACTAAGCTGAGTTTGTGTTTTCAGACTTCTGTCCCCACAGGCCTGGCCAACACACCATCCAAGCTGGGGCCCCTGGAGCCACACCTCAGGACTGTGGCTTCCCTCTCCAGGGGAATTCTGCTATTTCCATTGGCCACAACCCAATAGATTAGGAGAATCCGCCAAACTCCCCCAGGCCATCCGAATAATGTTGGCTGCCCAGGACACACAGGGATGATCTCTCACAAGTTAGGAAACTACCTCCACTCAGACCCAGAGACAGATATCCCCATAGAATAAGATTGAACTGGACAGGCACTTAGGCCCTAATCAGATCCATTGCTTTTGATTCCAGTCATCTCTCCTCAGAGGCCTGTTTTCCAATACCAGCATATGGGAGATTCCTTAGGCACTCATCAAAACAATTCTCTTCTCTACATAGGAAACATACTCTTTAGAGCTCCATCAAAACCTCCGGTTATGAACATCCCTCAAGGCCCCGGTTCAAGCACCCCATTCCAAGGTCTACATGGACACAAATGCACATTATGACCCATCCTCAACTCACTCATTTCAACACACCCGCCTCGGTTGCTCCCCTAGATCCAGCAGATCGAACTTGCCTTGGCGCTATGAGACACCTGGAATGGGAGGCAGGCTGCCCAGGCATCCATCCTTAGAACCCTGCTCTGGATAACGTCCTTATGGGATGTCCTGGAGCCATCCAACAGGTCTCGACTGTCCCACAGAAGGAATCATTGCGGTTTGGAGCATCTCACAATTCCCATCGTGGGAAAACCTCCATGTCCTCGTGACACCCTCCCCTTCATGAAGGGGCTGTCATGGACAGAAACTTCGACCTAAGCCAACGTCTGATCCTAGCTCTGTCTTCAGGTATACAGGATCTCGAATCATCTCTGCAGAGGGTGCCTGCCGTCCCCTCACCCCGAAATCTAAGTCTGGCTTGTGTTCTCAGAATTTTTTCATCACACTCCTGGCCCACAAGCCTTCCAGTTTGGGAATTCTGGAGCCACTATGTGGCACTGTGTCTTCCCTCCAGAAGAAAAACGTTGCCCTCTGGGGCTACCCAGTAACCACAAATGAGTACCATCCTGCACGAAACTCGACTGCACCCCAATGATACAGTCTAGCCTGGGCACTAATTCCCTGTCTGCCACAGCCTGAGCCTGCACCTCCCAACCCACACTCAACAGCTGGCCGAACACTGAGCACATCAGCCACACCATGGCCTTAGGTCTTCATCTCTTCCCAACCTCAGTTTTCAGGCTTCAGAACCTAGACCTTAAATCCAATCACAGTCCAGGAGTGAAAGTGTTGCAGAAATTAGAACTCCATCTTCCCCATGGCCAGAAAACTTGTGGTTGCCATATTGTGCAACGTTCCCTGTAGGAGAAACCAGCATGGTACATTAGGCCACGCCCTGACTTGAGGGGCTCCTTGGGCACAAAAACACATTGTGAAACTCAGTGTGAGACCATTCCTCAGGGAAGGCCTCTCAGTGTCTGGACCAAGAGCCCAAATATGGGGCTTGCCATGTTCTTAGGTCCCAATGTTAACCAGAGGTCTGGTTGTCCAGTCGCCCCTCCCCAGGACTCTGCTCTGGAATCCCACTTTTGGTGGTCCACCTTAGGTAAAAAAAATAATAATAATAAAAAAATAAACAAAAAAACAAGAAAGGCCTCCTCCCTTCCCACAGAATGACCCCAAACTCTTGGGATCGGGTCAAATCCCCAGAAAGGGAGCCTCATCGATGGCCCATGAGGACACCCCGACATTCCATGGCAATCGGTGACACATTTCCAGAAAAAAAAAAAAAAAAAAAGCATGAGCCAGCACCTCACATTCGCCCTTTGTTCATATCCCGAAGAGTTCTCCTCACGGTCTATAGATCGGGCCGGCCATACCTACATCCCCCAACCTAAGTGGAGTTTGTGTTTTCAGACTTTTGTCCAAATAGCCCTGGACCACACACGCTCCACACTTGGGTCCCTGGAGCCACACCTCAGGACTGTGCTTCCCTTTCAAGGGAATTCTTCCCATTCCATTGGCCACAACCTTGCAAATGAGGAAAAACCTCCAAAGTCACCGAGGCCATCCCATTAGTGTAGGCCGCCCAGGACAAACAGGGGTGATCTCAAACCAGCTGAGCAACTACCTCCACTCAGACAACAGATGTCCCCAGAGAAGAATATTGAACCGGACAGGCCCCTAGGCCCTAATCAGATCCATTGCTTTGGTTTTTAGGCATCTCTCCTCAGAGGCCTCGTCTCCAATACCAGCATATGGTGGTTTCCTGAGGCACCAATAAGAACAAATCTCGTCTCCCCATGGAAAACTTGCTCATTGGAGCTTTGTCATAACCTCTGGTTAGGAGAATCCTTCAGGGCCCTGGTGCCACTGCCCCATACCAAGGTCTCCATGGACTCAAACCAACATTAAGACCATCCTCAGGAAAGTCCATTTCAACTCAGCCCCCTCTGTTGCTACCCCAAGCCAGCAGATCAAACGTTTCTTGTTGCTAGGAGACAATTGGATTGTGAGGCTGACTGCCCAGGCATCCATACTTAGAACCCTGTTCTGGAAAAATACCTTATAAGACGTCCTGGAGCCATCCAACAAATCTTAATTGTCCCACAGAAGGAATCCTTGCGGTTTGGAGCATCTCACAACTCCAATAGTGGGAAAACCCCCATGGGCTCATAATGTCCCCCCTTCATGAAGGGGCCAACATGGACAGAAACTCAAACCTGAGCCAAAGTCTGATCCTCGACCTGACTTCAGACACATGAGATCTCAATTCAGCTCTGCAGAGTGTGGCTGCCATGTCCTTGCCCCGAAACCTAAGCCTAGCTTGTGTTCTCAGACTTCCGTCCTCACTCTCCTGGCCCACAAGCCCTCCAGTTTGGGAATTCCGAAGCCACAATGCAGCACTCTGCCTGCCCTCCAGAAGAAAAACTTTGCCCTATGCTTCTAATAAGAAACCCCAAATGATTTTCTAATGCATGCCACTCGATTGTAAAGCAATTATACAGCCCACCCTGTATTCTAATGCCCTGTCTGGCACAGCCTGAGACAAGACATCCCAAACGACACCCAGACAGCTGGCCCCAACCTGGACACATAGGACCCGCTATGGCTGTAGGTCGTCATCTCTTCCCAACCTCGGTTTTCAGGCTTCAGAACCTAGACCTTATCTCCAATCACTGCCCAGGGTGAACGTGATGCAGAAATTAGAATTCCTCCTTCCCCATGGCCAGAAACCTTGTGGTTGGCATGTTGTCCAACGTTCAATGTGGGAAAACCTGCATTGTCCGAAAGGCCACGCCAGTGCTTGAGGGCCGCCTAGGGCACAGACATGCATTGTGACCTGCAGCGTGAGTCCCGTATTAAAGTAACGCCTCTCAGGGGCTGGACCAAGATCCTGCATATGGGGCTTGTCATATCCATAGGACCCCAGGCTTAACCCGAGGGCGAGTATTCCAGTTGTCAGTACCCACTGCTATGCTCTAGAATCCCTCTACTGGGGGGACATATGAGGCAAAAAACAGGACACTTCCCTTCCCACAGAATGACCCCAAACACTTGGGGGCTGGACAAACTACCAGAGAGGGAGACTTCTACGACCCATGAGGCAACTCCTACATTAAACGGCCATTGTGGACAAAACATCCAGAGACAAAAGCCTGAGCGACTGCCTCCCTCTCACCCTTCTTTCATATCCAGAGGAGCTCCCCTCATGGACTGTAGATCAGGCCTGCCGTAACCTCGGCCCCAAACCTGAGCTGAGTTAGGGTTTTTGGATGTCTGTCTGCACAGCCATGGCCCACACAGCCTCCAGGCTGGGGTCTCTGGAGCCACACCACAGAACTGTGCCTGCTCTCTCCTAAGAAACTGCCCATTCCATTGGCCACAACTCTACAAAATAGTAGAAACCTCAAGGTCCCCAAGGACATCCCACTACCGCAAGCCGCACTGGACAAATAGGGGCATTATGACACAAGCTGAGCAACTACTACCTCCATGCAGACACACAGACAGATATCCGCAGAGACAGAAGATTGAACCAGACAGGCCCCTAGGCCCTATTATGAACTCTTGCTTTGGTGTCCAGGTATCACTCCTCAGAGGCCTGGGTTCGAAGACCAGCATACGGGGCTTTCCTGAGGCACCAGACAAAAGACCTCTCATCTCCACATGGGAAGCTTCCTTGTTGGAGTTGTGTCAAGCCCTTCGGGTTGGAGAATCCTGCAGAGTCCCTTAGCTACTGCCACATTCCAAGGTCTCCATGGCCACCAACCCACATTATGACTCATCCTCAGGAGAGTCCATTTAAACTCAGCCTTCTGGGTAGCTCACCCAAGAGCCCGCAGATTGAGCGTGCCTTGTCTCCACCAGGCAATGGGAAGGTGAGTTGGCGTTTCTCGGCATCCATGCTTAGGCCCCTGCTCTCGAGTCTTTCTGTATGGGGCATCCTGGAACCATACAATAGTACTCGACTGTCCTGAAGAAGGAAACTTTGAAGTTGGGAGCAGCTCACAACTCCCAGCGTAGGGAAACCTCCCTGGCCTCATGACGCCCCCACCCCCTTCAGGAAGGGGCCGTCATGGACACAAACTCCAGCTTGAGGCAACATCTGATACTCGCCCTGACCTCACCTGCAGGAGATCTCGATTCAGCCTCTTCAGAGTGGGCCTGCCATGCTCTTGGCCCCAAAACTCATGCTAGCTTGTGTTTTCAGACTTCCTTCCTCACAATCCTGGCCACACCCCTCCAGTTTGGCAATTCTGGAGACACAATGCAGCACTCTGCCTGCCCTCCAGAAGAAAAATGTTGCCCTATAGGGCTAACCGGAAACGCCAAATGAGTAACAACCTGCATGCCACTCGACCACACCCCAATTATACAGTCTAGCCTGTGCACTAAAGCCCTGTCTGACACAGCCTGAGGGCAGACCTCCAGTCCAACACCCAGACAGCTGGCCGTACACAGAGCATATCACACCCACAATGGCTTTAGGCCATCATCTCTACCCAACCTCAGTTTTCACCTTCAGAACCTAGACCTTATCTCCACTCACTGCTCAGGAGTGAACGTGATGCAAGAATCAGAACTTCTCCTTCGCCTTGGCAAGAAACCTAGTGGTTGGCATGTTGTCCAATGTTCATTGTAGGAGAAAGCAGCATGGACTATGAGGCCCCACCTATCCCTGAGGGCCACAATGTGCACAAACACACATTGTGACCCTCAGCGTGAGCCCTATCCTCATGTAAAGCCTCTTAGTCACTGGAACAACAGCCCACATATGGGGCTTGCCAAGCCCCTAGTCCCCCAATCTCAACCAGAGTTCGAGATGTCTAGTCACACCTACTCAGGGCTCTACTCTGGAATCCCTCTTTGGTGGGAGAACTGAGGTAAAAAAAATACATAAAGGACTCTTCCCATCCACAGAATGATCCCAACCACTTGGGATCAGGCCAAATCACCAGAGAAAGAATTGTCCATGGCCCTTGAGGACACTCCGACATTCCACGGCCACCGTTGACACAAAATCCAGAGACAAAAGCCTGAGCAAGCGCCACATACTCGCCCTTTGTTCATAGCCCGGAAAATTCTCACGGTCTGTAGATCGAGCCTTCATACATACATCCCCAAAACTAAGCTGAGTTTGTGTTTTCAGACTTCTGTCCCCACAGGCCTGGCCAACACACCATCCAAGCTGGGGCCCCTGGAGCCACACCTCAGGACTGTGGCTTCCCTCTCCAGGGGAATTCTGCTATTTCCATTGGCCACAACCCAATAGATTAGGAGAATCCGCCAAACTCCCCCAGGCCATCCGAATAATGTTGGCTGCCCAGGACACACAGGGATGATCTCTCACAAGTTAGGAAACTACCTCCACTCAGACCCAGAGACAGATATCCCCATAGAATAAGATTGAACTGGACAGGCACTTAGGCCCTAATCAGATCCATTGCTTTTGATTCCAGTCATCTCTCCTCAGAGGCCTGTTTTCCAATACCAGCATATGGGAGATTCCTTAGGCACTCATCAAAACAATTCTCTTCTCTACATAGGAAACATACTCTTTAGAGCTCCATCAAAACCTCCGGTTATGAACATCCCTCAAGGCCCCGGTTCAAGCACCCCATTCCAAGGTCTACATGGACACAAATGCACATTATGACCCATCCTCAACTCACCCATTTCAACACACCCGCCTCGGTTGCTCCCCTAGATCCAGCAGATCGAACTTGCCTTGGCACTATGAGACACCTGGAATGGGAGGCAGGCTGCCCAGGCATCCATCCTTAGAACCCTGCTCTGGATAACGTCCTTATGGGATGTCCTGGAGCCATCCAACAGGTCTCGACTGTCCCACAGAAGGAATCATTGCGGTTTGGAGCATCTCACAATTCCCATCGTGGGAAAACCTCCATGTCCTCGTGACACCCTCCCCTTCATGAAGGGGCTGTCATGGACAGAAACTTCGACCTAAGCCAACGTCTGATCCTAGCTCTGTCTTCAGGTATACAGGATCTCGAATCATCTCTGCAGAGGGTGCCTGCCGTCCCCTCACCCCGAAATCTAAGTCTGGCTTGTGTTCTCAGAATTTTTTCATCACACTCCTGGCCCACAAGCCTTCCAGTTTGGGAATTCTGGAGCCACTATGTGGCACTGTGTCTTCCCTCCAGAAGAAAAACGTTGCCCTCTGGGGCTACCCAGTAACCACAAATGAGTACCATCCTGCACGAAACTCGACTGCACCCCAATGATACAGTCTAGCCTGGGCACTAATTCCCTGTCTGCCACAGCCTGAGCCTGCACCTCCCAACCCACACTCAACAGCTGGCCGAACACTGAGCACATCAGCCACACCATGGCCTTAGGTCTTCATCTCTTCCCAACCTCAGTTTTCAGGCTTCAGAACCTAGACCTTAAATCCAATCACAGTCCAGGAGTGAAAGTGTTGCAGAAATTAGAACTCCATCTTCCCCATGGCCAGAAAACTTGTGGTTGCCATATTGTGCAACGTTCCCTGTAGGAGAAACCAGCATGGTACATTAGGCCACGCCCTGACTTGAGGGGCTCCTTGGGCACAAAAACACATTGTGAAACTCAGTGTGAGACCATTCCTCAGGGAAGGCCTCTCAGTGTCTGGACCAAGAGCCCACATATGGGGCTTGCCATGTTCTTAGGTCCCAATGTTAACCAGAGGTCTGGTTGTCCAGTCGCCCCTCCCCAGGACTCTGCTCTGGAATCCCACTTTTGGTGGTCCACCTTAGGTAAAAAAAATAATAATAATAAAAAAATAAACAAAAAAACAAGAAAGGCCTCCTCCCTTCCCACAGAATGACCCCAAACTCTTGGGATCGGGTCAAATCCCCAGAAAGGGAGCCTCATCGATGGCCCATGAGGACACCCCGACATTCCATGGCAATCGGTGACACATTTCCAGAAAAAAAAAAAAAAAAAAAGCATGAGCCAGCACCTCACATTCGCCCTTTGTTCATATCCCGAAGAGTTCTCCTCACGGTCTATAGATCGGGCCGGCCATACCTACATCCCCCAACCTAAGTGGAGTTTGTGTTTTCAGACTTTTGTCCAAATAGCCCTGGACCACACACGCTCCACACTTGGGTCCCTGGAGCCACACCTCAGGACTGTGCTTCCCTTTCAAGGGAATTCTTCCCATTCCATTGGCCACAACCTTGCAAATGAGGAAAAACCTCCAAAGTCACCGAGGCCATCCCATTAGTGTAGGCCGCCCAGGACAAACAGAGGTGATCTCAAACCAGCTGAGCAACTACCTCCACTCTGACAACAGATGTCCCCAGAGAAGAATATTGAACCGGACAGGCCCCTAGGCCCTAATCAGATCCATTGCTTTGGTTTTTAGGCATCTCTCCTCAGAGGCCTCGTCTCCAATACCAGCATATGGTGGTTTCCTGAGGCACCAATAAGAACAAATCTCGTCTCCCCATGGAAAACTTGCTCATTGGAGCTTTGTCATAACCTCTGGTTAGGAGAATCCTTCAGGGCCCTGGTGCCACTGCCCCATACCAAGGTCTCCATGGACTCAAACCAACATTAAGACCATCCTCAGGAAAGTCCATTTCAACTCAGCCCCCTCTGTTGCTACCCCAAGCCAGCAGATCAAACGTTTCTTGTTGCTAGGAGACAATTGGATTGTGAGGCTGACTGCCCAGGCATCCATACTTAGAACCCTGTTCTGGAAAAATACCTTATAAGACGTCCTGGAGCCATCCAACAAATCTTAATTGTCCCACAGAAGGAATCCTTGCGGTTTGGAGCATCTCACAACTCCAATAGTGGGAAAACCCCCATGGGCTCATAATGTCCCCCCTTCATGAAGGGGCCAACATGGACAGAAACTCAAACCTGAGCCAAAGTCTGATCCTCGACCTGACTTCAGACACATGAGATCTCAATTCAGCTCTGCAGAGTGTGGCTGCCATGTCCTTGCCCCGAAACCTAAGCCTAGCTTGTGTTCTCAGACTTCCGTCCTCACTCTCCTGGCCCACAAGCCCTCCAGTTTGGGAATTCCGAAGCCACAATGCAGCACTCTGCCTGCCCTCCAGAAGAAAAACTTTGCCCTATGCTTCTAATAAGAAACCCCAAATGATTTTCTAATGCATGCCACTCGATTGTAAAGCAATTATACAGCCCACCCTGTATTCTAATGCCCTGTCTGGCACAGCCTGAGACAAGACATCCCAAACGACACCCAGACAGCTGGCCCCAACCTGGACACATAGGACCCGCTATGGCTGTAGGTCGTCATCTCTTCCCAACCTCGGTTTTCAGGCTTCAGAACCTAGACCTTATCTCCAATCACTGCCCAGGGTGAACGTGATGCAGAAATTAGAATTCCTCCTTCCCCATGGCCAGAAACCTTGTGGTTGGCATGTTGTCCAACGTTCAATGTGGGAAAACCTGCATTGTCCGAAAGGCCACGCCAGTGCTTGAGGGCCGCCTAGGGCACAGACATGCATTGTGACCTGCAGCGTGAGTCCCGTATTAAAGTAACGCCTCTCAGGGGCTGGACCAAGATCCTGCATATGGGGCTTGTCATATCCATAGGCCCCCAGGCTTAACCCGAGGGCGAGTATTCCAGTTGTCAGTACCCACTGCTATGCTCTAGAATCCCTCTACTGGGGGGACATATGAGGCAAAAAACAGGACACTTCCCTTCCCACAGAATGACCCCAAACACTTGGGGGCTGGACAAACTACCAGAGAGGGAGACTTCTACGACCCATGAGGCAACTCCTACATCAAACGGCCATTGTGGACAAAACATCCAGAGACAAAAGCCTGAGCGACTGCCTCCCTCTCACCCTTCTTTCATATCCAGAGGAGCTCCCCTCATGGACTGTAGATCAGGCCTGCCGTAACCTCGGCCCCAAACCTGAGCTGAGTTAGGGTTTTTGGATGTCTGTCTGCACAGCCATGGCCCACACAGCCTCCAGGCTGGGGTCTCTGGAGCCACACCACAGAACTGTGCCTGCTCTCTCCTAAGAAACTGCCCATTCCATTGGCCACAACTCTACAAAATAGTAGAAACCTCAAGGTCCCCAAGGACATCCCACTACCGCAAGCCGCACTGGACAAATAGGGGCATTATGACACAAGCTGAGCAACTACTACCTCCATGCAGACACACAGACAGATATCCGCAGAGACAGAAGATTGAACCAGACAGGCCCCTAGGCCCTATTATGAACTCTTGCTTTGGTGTCCAGGTATCACTCCTCAGAGGCCTGGGTTCGAAGACCAGCATACGGGGCTTTCCTGAGGCACCAGACAAAAGACCTCTCATCTCCACATGGGAAGCTTCCTTGTTGGAGTTGTGTCAAGCCCTTCGGGTTGGAGAATCCTGCAGAGTCCCTTAGCTACTGCCACATTCCAAGGTCTCCATGGCCACCAACCCACATTATGACTCATCCTCAGGAGAGTCCATTTAAACTCAGCCTTCTGGGTAGCTCACCCAAGAGCCCGCAGATTGAGCGTGCCTTGTCTCCACCAGGCAATGGGAAGGTGAGTTGGCGTTTCTCGGCATCCATGCTTAGGCCCCTGCTCTCGAGTCTTTCTGTATGGGGCATCCTGGAACCATACAATAGTACTCGACTGTCCTGAAGAAGGAAACTTTGAAGTTGGGAGCAGCTCACAACTCCCAGCGTAGGGAAACCTCCCTGGCCTCATGACGCCCCCACCCCCTTCAGGAAGGGGCCGTCATGGACACAAACTCCAGCTTGAGGCAACATCTGATACTCGCCCTGACCTCACCTGCAGGAGATCTCGATTCAGCCTCTTCAGAGTGGGCCTGCCATGCTCTTGGCCCCAAAACTCATGCTAGCTTGTGTTTTCAGACTTCCTTCCTCACAATCCTGGCCACACCCCTCCAGTTTGGCAATTCTGGAGACACAATGCAGCACTCTGCCTGCCCTCCAGAAGAAAAATGTTGCCCTATAGGGCTAACCGGAAACGCCAAATGAGTAACAACCTGCATGCCACTCGACCACACCCCAATTATACAGTCTAGCCTGTGCACTAAAGCCCTGTCTGACACAGCCTGAGGGCAGACCTCCAGTCCAACACCCAGACAGCTGGCCGTACACAGAGCATATCACACCCACAATGGCTTTAGGCCATCATCTCTACCCAACCTCAGTTTTCACCTTCAGAACCTAGACCTTATCTCCACTCACTGCTCAGGAGTGAACGTGATGCAAGAATCAGAACTTCTCCTTCGCCTTGGCAAGAAACCTAGTGGTTGGCATGTTGTCCAATGTTCATTGTAGGAGAAAGCAGCATGGACTATGAGGCCCCACCTATCCCTGAGGGCCACAATGTGCACAAACACACATTGTGACCCTCAGCGTGAGCCCTATCCTCATGTAAAGCCTCTTAGTCACTGGAACAACAGCCCACATATGGGGCTTGCCAAGCCCCTAGTCCCCCAATCTCAACCAGAGTTCGAGATGTCTAGTCACACCTACTCAGGGCTCTACTCTGGAATCCCTCTTTGGTGGGAGAACTGAGGTAAAAAAAATACATAAAGGACTCTTCCCATCCACAGAATGATCCCAACCACTTGGGATCAGGCCAAATCACCAGAGAAAGAATTGTCCATGGCCCTTGAGGACACTCCGACATTCCACGGCCACCGTTGACACAAAATCCAGAGACAAAAGCCTGAGCAAGCGCCACATACTCGCCCTTTGTTCATAGCCCGGAAAATTCTCACGGTCTGTAGATCGAGCCTTCATACATACATCCCCAAAACTAAGCTGAGTTTGTGTTTTCAGACTTCTGTCCCCACAGGCCTGGCCAACACACCATCCAAGCTGGGGCCCCTGGAGCCACACCTCAGGACTGTGGCTTCCCTCTCCAGGGGAATTCTGCTATTTCCATTGGCCACAACCCAATAGATTAGGAGAATCCGCCAAACTCCCCCAGGCCATCCGAATAATGTTGGCTGCCCAGGACACACAGGGATGATCTCTCACAAGTTAGGAAACTACCTCCACTCAGACCCAGAGACAGATATCCCCATAGAATAAGATTGAACTGGACAGGCACTTAGGCCCTAATCAGATCCATTGCTTTTGATTCCAGTCATCTCTCCTCAGAGGCCTGTTTTCCAATACCAGCATATGGGAGATTCCTTAGGCACTCATCAAAACAATTCTCTTCTCTACATAGGAAACATACTCTTTAGAGCTCCATCAAAACCTCCGGTTATGAACATCCCTCAAGGCCCCGGTTCAAGCACCCCATTCCAAGGTCTACATGGACACAAATGCACATTATGACCCATCCTCAACTCACCCATTTCAACACACCCGCCTCGGTTGCTCCCCTAGATCCAGCAGATCGAACTTGCCTTGGCACTATGAGACACCTGGAATGGGAGGCAGGCTGCCCAGGCATCCATCCTTAGAACCCTGCTCTGGATAACGTCCTTATGGGATGTCCTGGAGCCATCCAACAGGTCTCGACTGTCCCACAGAAGGAATCATTGCGGTTTGGAGCATCTCACAATTCCCATCGTGGGAAAACCTCCATGTCCTCGTGACACCCTCCCCTTCATGAAGGGGCTGTCATGGACAGAAACTTCGACCTAAGCCAACGTCTGATCCTAGCTCTGTCTTCAGGTATACAGGATCTCGAATCATCTCTGCAGAGGGTGCCTGCCGTCCCCTCACCCCGAAATCTAAGTCTGGCTTGTGTTCTCAGAATTTTTTCATCACACTCCTGGCCCACAAGCCTTCCAGTTTGGGAATTCTGGAGCCACTATGTGGCACTGTGTCTTCCCTCCAGAAGAAAAACGTTGCCCTCTGGGGCTACCCAGTAACCACAAATGAGTACCATCCTGCACGAAACTCGACTGCACCCCAATGATACAGTCTAGCCTGGGCACTAATTCCCTGTCTGCCACAGCCTGAGCCTGCACCTCCCAACCCACACTCAACAGCTGGCCGAACACTGAGCACATCAGCCACACCATGGCCTTAGGTCTTCATCTCTTCCCAACCTCAGTTTTCAGGCTTCAGAACCTAGACCTTAAATCCAATCACAGTCCAGGAGTGAAAGTGTTGCAGAAATTAGAACTCCATCTTCCCCATGGCCAGAAAACTTGTGGTTGCCATATTGTGCAACGTTCCCTGTAGGAGAAACCAGCATGGTACATTAGGCCACGCCCTGACTTGAGGGGCTCCTTGGGCACAAAAACACATTGTGAAACTCAGTGTGAGACCATTCCTCAGGGAAGGCCTCTCAGTGTCTGGACCAAGAGCCCACATATGGGGCTTGCCATGTTCTTAGGTCCCAATGTTAACCAGAGGTCTGGTTGTCCAGTCGCCCCTCCCCAGGACTCTGCTCTGGAATCCCTCTTTTGGTGGTCCACCTTAGGTAAAAAAAATAATAATAATAAAAAAATAAACAAAAAAACAAGAAAGGCCTCCTCCCTTCCCACAGAATGACCCCAAACTCTTGGGATCGGGTCAAATCCCCAGAAAGGGAGCCTGATCGATGGCCCATGAGGACACCCCGACATTCCATGGCAATCGGTGACACATTTCCAGAAAAAAAAAAAAAAAAAAAAAGCATGAGCCAGCACCTCACGTTCGCCCTTTGTTCATATCCCGAAGAGTTCTCCTCACGGTCTATAGATCGGGCCGGCCATACCTACATCCCCCAACCTAAGTGGAGTTTGTGTTTTCAGACTTTTGTCCAAATAGCCCTGGACCACACACGCTCCACACTTGGGTCCCTGGAGCCACACCTCAGGACTGTGCTTCCCTTTCAAGGGAATTCTTCCCATTCCACTGGCCACAACCTTGCAAATGAGGAAAAACCTCCAAAGTCACCGAGGCCATCCCATTAGTGTAGGCCGCCCAGGACAAACAGGGGTGATCTCAAACCAGCTGAGCAACTACCTCCACTCAGACAACAGATGTCCCCAGAGAAGAATATTGAACCGGACAGGCCCCTAGGCCCTAATCAGATCCATTGCTTTGGTTTTTAGGCATCTCTCCTCAGAGGCCTCGTCTCCAATACCAGCATATGGTGGTTTCCTGAGGCACCAATAAGAACAAATCTCGTCTCCCCATGGAAAACTTGCTCATTGGAGCTTTGTCATAACCTCTGGTTAGGAGAATCCTTCAGGGCCCTGGTGCCACTGCCCCATACCAAGGTCTCCATGGACTCAAACCAACATTAAGACCATCCTCAGGAAAGTCCATTTCAACTCAGCCCCCTCTGTTGCTACCCCAAGCCAGCAGATCAAACGTTTCTTGTTGCTAGGAGACAATTGGATTGTGAGGCTGACTGCCCAGGCATCCATACTTAGAACCCTGTTCTGGAAAAATACCTTATAAGACGTCCTGGAGCCATCCAACAAATCTTAATTGTCCCACAGAAGGAATCCTTGCGGTTTGGAGCATCTCACAACTCCAATAGTGGGAAAACCCCCATGGGCTCATAATGTCCCCCCTTCATGAAGGGGCCAACATGGACAGAAACTCAAACCTGAGCCAAAGTCTGATCCTCGACCTGACTTCAGACACATGAGATCTCAATTCAGCTCTGCAGAGTGTGGCTGCCATGTCCTTGCCCCGAAACCTAAGCCTAGCTTGTGTTCTCAGACTTCCGTCCTCACTCTCCTGGCCCACAAGCCCTCCAGTTTGGGAATTCCGAAGCCACAATGCAGCACTCTGCCTGCCCTCCAGAAGAAAAACTTTGCCCTATGCTTCTAATAAGAAACCCCAAATGATTTTCTAATGCATGCCTCTCGATTGTAAAGCAATTATACAGCCCACCCTGTATTCTAATGCCCTGTCTGGCACAGCCTGAGACAAGACATCCCAAACGACACCCAGACAGCTGGCCCCAACCTGGACACATAGGACCCGCTATGGCTGTAGGTCGTCATCTCTTCCCAACCTCGGTTTTCAGGCTTCAGAACCTAGACCTTATCTCCAATCACTGCCCAGGGTGAACGTGATGCAGAAATTAGAATTCCTCCTTCCCCATGGCCAGAAACCTTGTGGTTGGCATGTTGTCCAACGTTCAATGTGGGAAAAC
This sequence comes from Mustela nivalis, assembly GCF_964662115.1. NCBI lineage: Eukaryota > Metazoa > Chordata > Mammalia > Carnivora > Mustelidae > Mustela > Mustela nivalis. Next base: position 132,576 of record NW_028135655.1, read on the forward strand.
CTGCATTGTCCGAAAGGCCACGCCAGTGCTTGAGGGCCGCCTAGGGCACAGACATGCATTGTGACCTGCAGCGTGAGTCCCGTATTAAAGTAACGCCTCTCAGGGGCTGGACCAAGATCCTGCATATGGGGCTTGTCATATCCATAGGCCCCCAGGCTTAACCCGAGGGCGAGTATTCCAGTTGTCAGTACCCACTGCTATGCTCTAGAATCCCTCTACTGGGGGGACATATGAGGCAAAAAACAGGACACTTCCCTTCCCACAGAATGACCCCAAACACTTGGGGGCTGGACAAACTACCAGAGAGGGAGACTTCTACGACCCATGAGGCAACTCCTACATCAAACGGCCATTGTGGACAAAACATCCAGAGACAAAAGCCTGAGCGACTGCCTCCCTCTCACCCTTCTTTCATATCCAGAGGAGCTCCCCTCATGGACTGTAGATCAGGCCTGCCGTAACCTCGGCCCCAAACCTGAGCTGAGTTAGGGTTTTTGGATGTCTGTCTGCACAGCCATGGCCCACACAGCCTCCAGGCTGGGGTCTCTGGAGCCACACCACAGAACTGTGCCTGCTCTCTCCTAAGAAACTGCCCATTCCATTGGCCACAACTCTACAAAATAGTAGAAACCTCAAGGTCCCCAAGGACATCCCACTACCGCAAGCCGCACTGGACAAATAGGGGCATTATGACACAAGCTGAGCAACTACTACCTCCATGCAGACACACAGACAGATATCCGCAGAGACAGAAGATTGAACCAGACAGGCCCCTAGGCCCTATTATGAACTCTTGCTTTGGTGTCCAGGTATCACTCCTCAGAGGCCTGGGTTCGAAGACCAGCATACGGGGCTTTCCTGAGGCACCAGACAAAAGACCTCTCATCTCCACATGGGAAGCTTCCTTGTTGGAGTTGTGTCAAGCCCTTCGGGTTGGAGAATCCTGCAGAGTCCCTTAGCTACTGCCACATTCCAAGGTCTCCATGGCCACCAACCCACATTATGACTCATCCTCAGGAGAGTCCATTTAAACTCAGCCTTCTGGGTAGCTCACCCAAGAGCCCGCAGATTGAGCGTGCCTTGTCTCCACCAGGCAATGGGAAGGTGAGTTGGCGTTTCTCGGCATCCATGCTTAGGCCCCTGCTCTCGAGTCTTTCTGTATGGGGCATCCTGGAACCATACAATAGTACTCGACTGTCCTGAAGAAGGAAACTTTGAAGTTGGGAGCAGCTCACAACTCCCAGCGTAGGGAAACCTCCCTGGCCTCATGACGCCCCCACCCCCTTCAGGAAGGGGCCGTCATGGACACAAACTCCAGCTTGAGGCAACATCTGATACTCGCCCTGACCTCACCTGCAGGAGATCTCGATTCAGCCTCTTCAGAGTGGGCCTGCCATGCTCTTGGCCCCAAAACTCATGCTAGCTTGTGTTTTCAGACTTCCTTCCTCACAATCCTGGCCACACCCCTCCAGTTTGGCAATTCTGGAGACACAATGCAGCACTCTGCCTGCCCTCCAGAAGAAAAATGTTGCCCTATAGGGCTAACCGGAAACGCCAAATGAGTAACAACCTGCATGCCACTCGACCACACCCCAATTATACAGTCTAGCCTGTGCACTAAAGCCCTGTCTGACACAGCCTGAGGGCAGACCTCCAGTCCAACACCCAGACAGCTGGCCGTACACAGAGCATATCACACCCACAATGGCTTTAGGCCATCATCTCTACCCAACCTCAGTTTTCACCTTCAGAACCTAGACCTTATCTCCACTCACTGCTCAGGAGTGAACGTGATGCAAGAATCAGAACTTCTCCTTCGCCTTGGCAAGAAACCTAGTGGTTGGCATGTTGTCCAATGTTCATTGTAGGAGAAAGCAGCATGGACTATGAGGCCCCACCTATCCCTGAGGGCCACAATGTGCACAAACACACATTGTGACCCTCAGCGTGAGCCCTATCCTCATGTAAAGCCTCTTAGTCACTGGAACAACAGCCCACATATGGGGCTTGCCAAGCCCCTAGTCCCCCAATCTCAACCAGAGTTCGAGATGTCTAGTCACACCTACTCAGGGCTCTACTCTGGAATCCCTCTTTGGTGGGAGAACTGAGGTAAAAAAAATACATAAAGGACTCTTCCCATCCACAGAATGATCCCAACCACTTGGGATCAGGCCAAATCACCAGAGAAAGAATTGTCCATGGCCCTTGAGGACACTCCGACATTCCACGGCCACCGTTGACACAAAATCCAGAGACAAAAGCCTGAGCAAGCGCCACATACTCGCCCTTTGTTCATAGCCCGGAAAATTCTCACGGTCTGTAGATCGAGCCTTCATACATACATCCCCAAAACTAAGCTGAGTTTGTGTTTTCAGACTTCTGTCCCCACAGGCCTGGCCAACACACCATCCAAGCTGGGGCTCCTGGAGCCACAACTCAGGACTGTGGCTTCCCTCTCCAGGGGAATTCTGCTATTTCCATTGGCCACAACCCAATAGATTAGGAGAATCCGCCAAACTCCCCCAGGCCATCCGAATAATGTTGGCTGCCCAGGACACACAGGGATGATCTCTCACAAGTTAGGAAACTACCTCCACTCAGACCCAGAGACAGATATCCCCATAGAATAAGATTGAACTGGACAGGCACTTAGGCCCTAATCAGATCCATTGCTTTTGATTCCAGTCATCTCTCCTCAGAGGCCTGTTTTCCAATACCAGCATATGGGAGATTCCTTAGGCACTCATCAAAACAATTCTCTTCTCTACATAGGAAACATACTCTTTAGAGCTCCATCAAAACCTCCGGTTATGAACATCCCTCAAGGCCCCGGTTCAAGCACCCCATTCCAAGGTCTACATGGACACAAATGCACATTATGACCCATCCTCAACTCACCCATTTCAACACACCCGCCTCGGTTGCTCCCCTAGATCCAGCAGATCGAACTTGCCTTGGCGCTATGAGACACCTGGAATGGGAGGCAGGCTGCCCAGGCATCCATCCTTAGAACCCTGCTCTGGATAACGTCCTTATGGGATGTCCTGGAGCCATCCAACAGGTCTCGACTGTCCCACAGAAGGAATCATTGCGGTTTGGAGCATCTCACAATTCCCATCGTGGGAAAACCTCCATGTCCTCGTGACACCCTCCCCTTCATGAAGGGGCTGTCATGGACAGAAACTTCGACCTAAGCCAACGTCTGATCCTAGCTCTGTCTTCAGGTATACAGGATCTCGAATCATCTCTGCAGAGGGTGCCTGCCGTCCCCTCACCCCGAAATCTAAGTCTGGCTTGTGTTCTCAGAATTTTTTCATCACACTCCTGGCCCACAAGCCTTCCAGTTTGGGAATTCTGGAGCCACTATGTGGCACTGTGTCTTCCCTCCAGAAGAAAAACGTTGCCCTCTGGGGCTACCCAGTAACCACAAATGAGTACCATCCTGCACGAAACTCGACTGCACCCCAATGATACAGTCTAGCCTGGGCACTAATTCCCTGTCTGCCACAGCCTGAGCCTGCACCTCCCAACCCACACTCAACAGCTGGCCGAACACTGAGCACATCAGCCACACCATGGCCTTAGGTCTTCATCTCTTCCCAACCTCAGTTTTCAGGCTTCAGAACCTAGACCTTAAATCCAATCACAGTCCAGGAGTGAAAGTGTTGCAGAAATTAGAACTCCATCTTCCCCATGGCCAGAAAACTTGTGGTTGCCATATTGTGCAACGTTCCCTGTAGGAGAAACCAGCATGGTACATTAGGCCACGCCCTGACTTGAGGGGCTCCTTGGGCACAAAAACACATTGTGAAACTCAGTGTGAGACCATTCCTCAGGGAAGGCCTCTCAGTGTCTGGACCAAGAGCCCACATATGGGGCTTGCCATGTTCTTAGGTCCCAATGTTAACCAGAGGTCTGGTTGTCCAGTCGCCCCTCCCCAGGACTCTGCTCTGGAATCCCTCTTTTGGTGGTCCACCTTAGGTAAAAAAAATAATAATAATAAAAAAATAAACAAAAAAACAAGAAAGGCCTCCTCCCTTCCCACAGAATGACCCCAAACTCTTGGGATCGGGTCAAATCCCCAGAAAGGGAGCCTCATCGATGGCCCATGAGGACACCCCGACATTCCATGGCAATCGGTGACACATTTCCAGAAAAAAAAAAAAAAAAAAAAAGCATGAGCCAGCACCTCACATTCGCCCTTTGTTCATATCCCGAAGAGTTCTCCTCACGGTCTATAGATCGGGCCGGCCATACCTACATCCCCCAACCTAAGTGGAGTTTGTGTTTTCAGACTTTTGTCCAAATAGCCCTGGACCACACACGCTCCACACTTGGGTCCCTGGAGCCACACCTCAGGACTGTGCTTCCCTTTCAAGGGAATTCTTCCCATTCCATTGGCCACAACCTTGCAAATGAGGAAAAACCTCCAAAGTCACCGAGGCCATCCCATTAGTGTAGGCCGCCCAGGACAAACAGGGGTGATCTCAAACCAGCTGAGCAACTACCTCCACTCAGACAACAGATGTCCCCAGAGAAGAATATTGAACCGGACAGGCCCCTAGGCCCTAATCAGATCCATTGCTTTGGTTTTTAGGCATCTCTCCTCAGAGGCCTCGTCTCCAATACCAGCATATGGTGGTTTCCTGAGGCACCAATAAGAACAAATCTCGTCTCCCCATGGAAAACTTGCTCATTGGAGCTTTGTCATAACCTCTGGTTAGGAGAATCCTTCAGGGCCCTGGTGCCACTGCCCCATACCAAGGTCTCCATGGACTCAAACCAACATTAAGACCATCCTCAGGAAAGTCCATTTCAACTCAGCCCCCTCTGTTGCTACCCCAAGCCAGCAGATCAAACGTTTCTTGTTGCTAGGAGACAATTGGATTGTGAGGCTGACTGCCCAGGCATCCATACTTAGAACCCTGTTCTGGAAAAATACCTTATAAGACGTCCTGGAGCCATCCAACAAATCTTAATTGTCCCACAGAAGGAATCCTTGCGGTTTGGAGCATCTCACAACTCCAATAGTGGGAAAACCCCCATGGGCTCATAATGTCCCCCCTTCATGAAGGGGCCAACATGGACAGAAACTCAAACCTGAGCCAAAGTCTGATCCTCGACCTGACTTCAGACACATGAGATCTCAATTCAGCTCTGCAGAGTGTGGCTGCCATGTCCTTGCCCCGAAACCTAAGCCTAGCTTGTGTTCTCAGACTTCCGTCCTCACTCTCCTGGCCCACAAGCCCTCCAGTTTGGGAATTCCGAAGCCACAATGCAGCACTCTGCCTGCCCTCCAGAAGAAAAACTTTGCCCTATGCTTCTAATAAGAAACCCCAAATGATTTTCTAATGCATGCCACTCGATTGTAAAGCAATTATACAGCCCACCCTGTATTCTAATGCCCTGTCTGGCACAGCCTGAGACAAGACATCCCAAACGACACCCAGACAGCTGGCCCCAACCTGGACACATAGGACCCGCTATGGCTGTAGGTCGTCATCTCTTCCCAACCTCGGTTTTCAGGCTTCAGAACCTAGACCTTATCTCCAATCACTGCCCAGGGTGAACGTGATGCAGAAATTAGAATTCCTCCTTCCCCATGGCCAGAAACCTTGTGGTTGGCATGTTGTCCAACGTTCAATGTGGGAAAACCTGCATTGTCCGAAAGGCCACGCCAGTGCTTGAGGGCCGCCTAGGGCACAGACATGCATTGTGACCTGCAGCGTGAGTCCCGTATTAAAGTAACGCCTCTCAGGGGCTGGACCAAGATCCTGCATATGGGGCTTGTCATATCCATAGGCCCCCAGGCTTAAACCGAGGGCGAGTATTCCAGTTGTCAGTACCCACTGCTATGCTCTAGAATCCCTCTACTGGGGGGACATATGAGGCAAAAAACAGGACACTTCCCTTCCCACAGAATGACCCCAAACACTTGGGGGCTGGACAAACTACCAGAGAGGGAGACTTCTACGACCCATGAGGCAACTCCTACATCAAACGGCCATTGTGGACAAAACATCCAGAGACAAAAGCCTGAGCGACTGCCTCCCTCTCACCCTTCTTTCATATCCAGAGGAGCTCCCCTCATGGACTGTAGATCAGGCCTGCCGTAACCTCGGCCCCAAACCTGAGCTGAGTTAGGGTTTTTGGATGTCTGTCTGCACAGCCATGGCCCACACAGCCTCCAGGCTGGGGTCTCTGGAGCCACACCACAGAACTGTGCCTGCTCTCTCCTAAGAAACTGCCCATTCCATTGGCCACAACTCTACAAAATAGTAGAAACCTCAAGGTCCCCAAGGACATCCCACTACCGCAAGCCGCACTGGACAAATAGGGGCATTATGACACAAGCTGAGCAACTACTACCTCCATGCAGACACACAGACAGATATCCGCAGAGACAGAAGATTGAACCAGACAGGCCCCTAGGCCCTATTATGAACTCTTGCTTTGGTGTCCAGGTATCACTCCTCAGAGGCCTGGGTTCGAAGACCAGCATACGGGGCTTTCCTGAGGCACCAGACAAAAGACCTCTCATCTCCACATGGGAAGCTTCCTTGTTGGAGTTGTGTCAAGCCCTTCGGGTTGGAGAATCCTGCAGAGTCCCTTAGCTACTGCCACATTCCAAGGTCTCCATGGCCACCAACCCACATTATGACTCATCCTCAGGAGAGTCCATTTAAACTCAGCCTTCTGGGTAGCTCACCCAAGAGCCCGCAGATTGAGCGTGCCTTGTCTCCACCAGGCAATGGGAAGGTGAGTTGGCGTTTCTCGGCATCCATGCTTAGGCCCCTGCTCTCGAGTCTTTCTGTATGGGGCATCCTGGAACCATACAATAGTACTCGACTGTCCTGAAGAAGGAAACTTTGAAGTTGGGAGCAGCTCACAACTCCCAGCGTAGGGAAACCTCCCTGGCCTCATGACGCCCCCACCCCCTTCAGGAAGGGGCCGTCATGGACACAAACTCCAGCTTGAGGCAACATCTGATACTCGCCCTGACCTCACCTGCAGGAGATCTCGATTCAGCCTCTTCAGAGTGGGCCTGCCATGCTCTTGGCCCCAAAACTCATGCTAGCTTGTGTTTTCAGACTTCCTTCCTCACAATCCTGGCCACACCCCTCCAGTTTGGCAATTCTGGAGACACAATGCAGCACTCTGCCTGCCCTCCAGAAGAAAAATGTTGCCCTATAGGGCTAACCGGAAACGCCAAATGAGTAACAACCTGCATGCCACTCGACCACACCCCAATTATACAGTCTAGCCTGTGCACTAAAGCCCTGTCTGACACAGCCTGAGGGCAGACCTCCAGTCCAACACCCAGACAGCTGGCCGTACACAGAGCATATCACACCCACAATGGCTTTAGGCCATCATCTCTACCCAACCTCAGTTTTCACCTTCAGAACCTAGACCTTATCTCCACTCACTGCTCAGGAGTGAACGTGATGCAAGAATCAGAACTTCTCCTTCGCCTTGGCAAGAAACCTAGTGGTTGGCATGTTGTCCAATGTTCATTGTAGGAGAAAGCAGCATGGACTATGAGGCCCCACCTATCCCTGAGGGCCACAATGTGCACAAACACACATTGTGACCCTCAGCGTGAGCCCTATCCTCATGTAAAGCCTCTTAGTCACTGGAACAACAGCCCACATATGGGGCTTGCCAAGCCCCTAGTCCCCCAATCTCAACCAGAGTTCGAGATGTCTAGTCACACCTACTCAGGGCTCTACTCTGGAATCCCTCTTTGGTGGGAGAACTGAGGTAAAAAAAATACATAAAGGACTCTTCCCATCCACAGAATGATCCCAACCACTTGGGATCAGGCCAAATCACCAGAGAAAGAATTGTCCATGGCCCTTGAGGACACTCCGACATTCCACGGCCACCGTTGACACAAAATCCAGAGACAAAAGCCTGAGCAAGCGCCACATACTCGCCCTTTGTTCATAGCCCGGAAAATTCTCACGGTCTGTAGATCGAGCCTTCATACATACATCCCCAAAACTAAGCTGAGTTTGTGTTTTCAGACTTCTGTCCCCACAGGCCTGGCCAACACACCATCCAAGCTGGGGCTCCTGGAGCCACAACTCAGGACTGTGGCTTCCCTCTCCAGGGGAATTCTGCTATTTCCATTGGCCACAACCCAATAGATTAGGAGAATCCGCCAAACTCCCCCAGGCCATCCGAATAATGTTGGCTGCCCAGGACACACAGGGATGATCTCTCACAAGTTAGGAAACTACCTCCACTCAGACCCAGAGACAGATATCCCCATAGAATAAGATTGAACTGGACAGGCACTTAGGCCCTAATCAGATCCATTGCTTTTGATTCCAGTCATCTCTCCTCAGAGGCCTGTTTTCCAATACCAGCATATGGGAGATTCCTTAGGCACTCATCAAAACAATTCTCTTCTCTACATAGGAAACATACTCTTTAGAGCTCCATCAAAACCTCCGGTTATGAACATCCCTCAAGGCCCCGGTTCAAGCACCCCCATTCCAAGGTCTACATGGACACAAATGCACATTATGACCCATCCTCAACTCACCCATTTCAACACACCCGCCTCGGTTGCTCCCCTAGATCCAGCAGATCGAACTTGCCTTGGCACTATGAGACACCTGGAATGGGAGGCAGGCTGCCCAGGCATCCATCCTTAGAACCCTGCTCTGGATAACGTCCTTATGGGATGTCCTGGAGCCATCCAACAGGTCTCGACTGTCCCACAGAAGGAATCATTGCGGTTTGGAGCATCTCACAATTCCCATCGTGGGAAAACCTCCATGTCCTCGTGACACCCTCCCCTTCATGAAGGGGCTGTCATGGACAGAAACTTCGACCTAAGCCAACGTCTGATCCTAGCTCTGTCTTCAGGTATACAGGATCTCGAATCATCTCTGCAGAGGGTGCCTGCCGTCCCCTCACCCCGAAATCTAAGTCTGGCTTGTGTTCTCAGAATTTTTTCATCACACTCCTGGCCCACAAGCCTTCCAGTTTGGGAATTCTGGAGCCACTATGTGGCACTGTGTCTTCCCTCCAGAAGAAAAACGTTGCCCTCTGGGGCTACCCAGTAACCACAAATGAGTACCATCCTGCACGAAACTCGACTGCACCCCAATGATACAGTCTAGCCTGGGCACTAATTCCCTGTCTGCCACAGCCTGAGCCTGCACCTCCCAACCCACACTCAACAGCTGGCCGAACACTGAGCACATCAGCCACACCATGGCCTTAGGTCTTCATCTCTTCCCAACCTCAGTTTTCAGGCTTCAGAACCTAGACCTTAAATCCAATCACAGTCCAGGAGTGAAAGTGTTGCAGAAATTAGAACTCCATCTTCCCCATGGCCAGAAAACTTGTGGTTGCCATATTGTGCAACGTTCCCTGTAGGAGAAACCAGCATGGTACATTAGGCCACGCCCTGACTTGAGGGGCTCCTTGGGCACAAAAACACATTGTGAAACTCAGTGTGAGACCATTCCTCAGGGAAGGCCTCTCAGTGTCTGGACCAAGAGCCCACATATGGGGCTTGCCATGTTCTTAGGTCCCAATGTTAACCAGAGGTCTGGTTGTCCAGTCGCCCCTCCCCAGGACTCTGCTCTGGAATCCCTCTTTTGGTGGTCCACCTTAGGTAAAAAAAATAATAATAATAAAAAAATAAACAAAAAAACAAGAAAGGCCTCCTCCCTTCCCACAGAATGACCCCAAACTCTTGGGATCGGGTCAAATCCCCAGAAAGGGAGCCTCATCGATGGCCCATGAGGACACCCCGACATTCCATGGCAATCGGTGACACATTTCCAGAAAAAAAAAAAAAAAAAAAAAAGCATGAGCCAGCACCTCACATTCGCCCTTTGTTCATATCCCGAAGAGTTCTCCTCACGGTCTATAGATCGGGCCGGCCATACCTACATCCCCCAACCTAAGTGGAGTTTGTGTTTTCAGACTTTTGTCCAAATAGCCCTGGACCACACACGCTCCACACTTGGGTCCCTGGAGCCACACCTCAGGACTGTGCTTCCCTTTCAAGGGAATTCTTCCCATTCCATTGGCCACAACCTTGCAAATGAGGAAAAACCTCCAAAGTCACCGAGGCCATCCCATTAGTGTAGGCCGCCCAGGACAAACAGGGGTGATCTCAAACCAGCTGAGCAACTACCTCCACTCAGACAACAGATGTCCCCAGAGAAGAATATTGAACCGGACAGGCCCCTAGGCCCTAATCAGATCCATTGCTTTGGTTTTTAGGCATCTCTCCTCAGAGGCCTCGTCTCCAATACCAGCATATGGTGGTTTCCTGAGGCACCAATAAGAACAAATCTCGTCTCCCCATGGAAAACTTGCTCATTGGAGCTTTGTCATAACCTCTGGTTAGGAGAATCCTTCAGGGCCCTGGTGCCACTGCCCCATACCAAGGTCTCCATGGACTCAAACCAACATTAAGACCATCCTCAGGAAAGTCCATTTCAACTCAGCCCCCTCTGTTGCTACCCCAAGCCAGCAGATCAAACGTTTCTTGTTGCTAGGAGACAATTGGATTGTGAGGCTGACTGCCCAGGCATCCATACTTAGAACCCTGTTCTGGAAAAATACCTTATAAGACGTCCTGGAGCCATCCAACAAATCTTAATTGTCCCACAGAAGGAATCCTTGCGGTTTGGAGCATCTCACAACTCCAATAGTGGGAAAACCCCCATGGGCTCATAATGTCCCCCCTTCATGAAGGGGCCAACATGGACAGAAACTCAAACCTGAGCCAAAGTCTGATCCTCGACCTGACTTCAGACACATGAGATCTCAATTCAGCTCTGCAGAGTGTGGCTGCCATGTCCTTGCCCCGAAACCTAAGCCTAGCTTGTGTTCTCAGACTTCCGTCCTCACTCTCCTGGCCCACAAGCCCTCCAGTTTGGGAATTCCGAAGCCACAATGCAGCACTCTGCCTGCCCTCCAGAAGAAAAACTTTGCCCTATGCTTCTAATAAGAAACCCCAAATGATTTTCTAATGCATGCCACTCGATTGTAAAGCAATTATACAGCCCACCCTGTATTCTAATGCCCTGTCTGGCACAGCCTGAGACAAGACATCCCAAACGACACCCAGACAGCTGGCCCCAACCTGGACACATAGGACCCGCTATGGCTGTAGGTCGTCATCTCTTCCCAACCTCGGTTTTCAGGCTTCAGAACCTAGACCTTATCTCCAATCACTGCCCAGGGTGAACGTGATGCAGAAATTAGAATTCCTCCTTCCCCATGGCCAGAAACCTTGTGGTTGGCATGTTGTCCAACGTTCAATGTGGGAAAACCTGCATTGTCCGAAAGGCCACGCCAGTGCTTGAGGGCCGCCTAGGGCACAGACATGCATTGTGACCTGCAGCGTGAGTCCCGTATTAAAGTAACGCCTCTCAGGGGCTGGACCAAGATCCTGCATATGGGGCTTGTCATATCCATAGGCCCCCAGGCTTAACCCGAGGGCGAGTATTCCAGTTGTCAGTACCCACTGCTATGCTCTAGAATCCCTCTACTGGGGGGACATATGAGGCAAAAAACAGGACACTTCCCTTCCCACAGAATGACCCCAAACACTTGGGGGCTGGACAAACTACCAGAGAGGGAGACTTCTACGACCCATGAGGCAACTCCTACATCAAACGGCCATTGTGGACAAAACATCCAGAGACAAAAGCCTGAGCGACTGCCTCCCTCTCACCCTTCTTTCATATCCAGAGGAGCTCCCCTCATGGACTGTAGATCAGGCCTGCCGTAACCTCGGCCCCAAACCTGAGCTGAGTTAGGGTTTTTGGATGTCTGTCTGCACAGCCATGGCCCACACAGCCTCCAGGCTGGGGTCTCTGGAGCCACACCACAGAACTGTGCCTGCTCTCTCCTAAGAAACTGCCCATTCCATTGGCCACAACTCTACAAAATAGTAGAAACCTCAAGGTCCCCAAGGACATCCCACTACCGCAAGCCGCACTGGACAAATAGGGGCATTATGACACAAGCTGAGCAACTACTACCTCCATGCAGACACACAGACAGATATCCGCAGAGACAGAAGATTGAACCAGACAGGCCCCTAGGCCCTATTATGAACTCTTGCTTTGGTGTCCAGGTATCACTCCTCAGAGGCCTGGGTTCGAAGACCAGCATACGGGGCTTTCCTGAGGCACCAGACAAAAGACCTCTCATCTCCACATGGGAAGCTTCCTTGTTGGAGTTGTGTCAAGCCCTTCGGGTTGGAGAATCCTGCAGAGACCCTTAGCTACTGCCACATTCCAAGGTCTCCATGGCCACCAACCCACATTATGACTCATCCTCAGGAGAGTCCATTTAAACTCAGCCTTCTGGGTAGCTCACCCAAGAGCCCGCAGATTGAGCGTGCCTTGTCTCCACCAGGCAATGGGAAGGTGAGTTGGCGTTTCTCGGCATCCATGCTTAGGCCCCTGCTCTCGAGTCTTTCTGTATGGGGCATCCTGGAACCATACAATAGTACTCGACTGTCCTGAAGAAGGAAACTTTGAAGTTGGGAGCAGCTCACAACTCCCAGCGTAGGGAAACCTCCCTGGCCTCATGACGCCCCCACCCCCTTCAGGAAGGGGCCGTCATGGACACAAACTCCAGCTTGAGGCAACATCTGATACTCGCCCTGACCTCACCTGCAGGAGATCTCGATTCAGCCTCTTCAGAGTGGGCCTGCCATGCTCTTGGCCCCAAAACTCATGCTAGCTTGTGTTTTCAGACTTCCTTCCTCACAATCCTGGCCACACCCCTCCAGTTTGGCAATTCTGGAGACACAATGCAGCACTCTGCCTGCCCTCCAGAAGAAAAATGTTGCCCTATAGGGCTAACCGGAAACGCCAAATGAGTAACAACCTGCATGCCACTCGACCACACCCCAATTATACAGTCTAGCCTGTGCACTAAAGCCCTGTCTGACACAGCCTGAGGGCAGACCTCCAGTCCAACACCCAGACAGCTGGCCGTACACAGAGCATATCACACCCACAATGGCTTTAGGCCATCATCTCTACCCAACCTCAGTTTTCACCTTCAGAACCTAGACCTTATCTCCACTCACTGCTCAGGAGTGAACGTGATGCAAGAATCAGAACTTCTCCTTCGCCTTGGCAAGAAACCTAGTGGTTGGCATGTTGTCCAATGTTCATTGTAGGAGAAAGCAGCATGGACTATGAGGCCCCACCTATCCCTGAGGGCCACAATGTGCACAAACACACATTGTGACCCTCAGCGTGAGCCCTATCCTCATGTAAAGCCTCTTAGTCACTGGAACAACAGCCCACATATGGGGCTTGCCAAGCCCCTAGTCCCCCAATCTCAACCAGAGTTCGAGATGTCTAGTCACACCTACTCAGGGCTCTACTCTGGAATCCCTCTTTGGTGGGAGAACTGAGGTAAAAAAAATACATAAAGGACTCTTCCCATCCACAGAATGATCCCAACCACTTGGGATCAGGCCAAATCACCAGAGAAAGAATTGTCCATGGCCCTTGAGGACACTCCGACATTCCACGGCCACCGTTGACACAAAATCCAGAGACAAAAGCCTGAGCAAGCGCCACATACTCGCCCTTTGTTCATAGCCCGGAAAATTCTCACGGTCTGTAGATCGAGCCTTCATACATACATCCCCAAAACTAAGCTGAGTTTGTGTTTTCAGACTTCTGTCCCCACAGGCCTGGCCAACACACCATCCAAGCTGGGGCTCCTGGAGCCACAACTCAGGACTGTGGCTTCCCTCTCCAGGGGAATTCTGCTATTTCCATTGGCCACAACCCAATAGATTAGGAGAATCCGCCAAACTCCCCCAGGCCATCCGAATAATGTTGGCTGCCCAGGACACACAGGGATGATCTCTCACAAGTTAGGAAACTACCTCCACTCAGACCCAGAGACAGATATCCCCATAGAATAAGATTGAACTGGACAGGCACTTAGGCCCTAATCAGATCCATTGCTTTTGATTCCAGTCATCTCTCCTCAGAGGCCTGTTTTCCAATACCAGCATATGGGAGATTCCTTAGGCACTCATCAAAACAATTCTCTTCTCTACATAGGAAACATACTCTTTAGAGCTCCATCAAAACCTCCGGTTATGAACATCCCTCAAGGCCCCGGTTCAAGCACCCCATTCCAAGGTCTACATGGACACAAATGCACATTATGACCCATCCTCAACTCACCCATTTCAACACACCCGCCTCGGTTGCTCCCCTAGATCCAGCAGATCGAACTTGCCTTGGCGCTATGAGACACCTGGAATGGGAGGCAGGCTGCCCAGGCATCCATCCTTAGAACCCTGCTCTGGATAACGTCCTTATGGGATGTCCTGGAGCCATCCAACAGGTCTCGACTGTCCCACAGAAGGAATCATTGCGGTTTGGAGCATCTCACAATTCCCATCGTGGGAAAACCTCCATGTCCTCGTGACACCCTCCCCTTCATGAAGGGGCTGTCATGGACAGAAACTTCGACCTAAGCCAACGTCTGATCCTAGCTCTGTCTTCAGGTATACAGGATCTCGAATCATCTCTGCAGAGGGTGCCTGCCGTCCCCTCACCCCGAAATCTAAGTCTGGCTTGTGTTCTCAGAATTTTTTCATCACACTCCTGGCCCACAAGCCTTCCAGTTTGGGAATTCTGGAGCCACTATGTGGCACTGTGTCTTCCCTCCAGAAGAAAAACGTTGCCCTCTGGGGCTACCCAGTAACCACAAATGAGTACCATCCTGCACGAAACTCGACTGCACCCCAATGATACAGTCTAGCCTGGGCACTAATTCCCTGTCTGCCACAGCCTGAGCCTGCACCTCCCAACCCACACTCAACAGCTGGCCGAACACTGAGCACATCAGCCACACCATGGCCTTAGGTCTTCATCTCTTCCCAACCTCAGTTTTCAGGCTTCAGAACCTAGACCTTAAATCCAATCACAGTCCAGGAGTGAAAGTGTTGCAGAAATTAGAACTCCATCTTCCCCATGGCCAGAAAACTTGTGGTTGCCATATTGTGCAACGTTCCCTGTAGGAGAAACCAGCATGGTACATTAGGCCACGCCCTGACTTGAGGGGCTCCTTGGGCACAAAAACACATTGTGAAACTCAGTGTGAGACCATTCCTCAGGGAAGGCCTCTCAGTGTCTGGACCAAGAGCCCACATATGGGGCTTGCCATGTTCTTAGGTCCCAATGTTAACCAGAGGTCTGGTTGTCCAGTCGCCCCTCCCCAGGACTCTGCTCTGGAATCCCTCTTTTGGTGGTCCACCTTAGGTAAAAAAAATAATAATAATAAAAAAATAAACAAAAAAACAAGAAAGGCCTCCTCCCTTCCCACAGAATGACCCCAAACTCTTGGGATCGGGTCAAATCCCCAGAAAGGGAGCCTCATCGATGGCCCATGAGGACACCCCGACATTCCATGGCAATCGGTGACACATTTCCAGAAAAAAAAAAAAAAAAAAAAAAGCATGAGCCAGCACCTCACATTCGCCCTTTGTTCATATCCCGAAGAGTTCTCCTCACGGTCTATAGATCGGGCCGGCCATACCTACATCCCCCAACCTAAGTGGAGTTTGTGTTTTCAGACTTTTGTCCAAATAGCCCTGGACCACACACGCTCCACACTTGGGTCCCTGGAGCCACACCTCAGGACTGTGCTTCCCTTTCAAGGGAATTCTTCCCATTCCATTGGCCACAACCTTGCAAATGAGGAAAAACCTCCAAAGTCACCGAGGCCATCCCATTAGTGTAGGCCGCCCAGGACAAACAGGGGTGATCTCAAACCAGCTGAGCAACTACCTCCACTCAGACAACAGATGTCCCCAGAGAAGAATATTGAACCGGACAGGCCCCTAGGCCCTAATCAGATCCATTGCTTTGGTTTTTAGGCATCTCTCCTCAGAGGCCTCGTCTCCAATACCAGCATATGGTGGTTTCCTGAGGCACCAATAAGAACAAATCTCGTCTCCCCATGGAAAACTTGCTCATTGGAGCTTTGTCATAACCTCTGGTTAGGAGAATCCTTCAGGGCCCTGGTGCCACTGCCCCATACCAAGGTCTCCATGGACTCAAACCAACATTAAGACCATCCTCAGGAAAGTCCATTTCAACTCAGCCCCCTCTGTTGCTACCCCAAGCCAGCAGATCAAACGTTTCTTGTTGCTAGGAGACAATTGGATTGTGAGGCTGACTGCCCAGGCATCCATACTTAGAACCCTGTTCTGGAAAAATACCTTATAAGACGTCCTGGAGCCATCCAACAAATCTTAATTGTCCCACAGAAGGAATCCTTGCGGTTTGGAGCATCTCACAACTCCAATAGTGGGAAAACCCCCATGGGCTCATAATGTCCCCCCTTCATGAAGGGGCCAACATGGACAGAAACTCAAACCTGAGCCAAAGTCTGATCCTCGACCTGACTTCAGACACATGAGATCTCAATTCAGCTCTGCAGAGTGTGGCTGCCATGTCCTTGCCCCGAAACCTAAGCCTAGCTTGTGTTCTCAGACTTCCGTCCTCACTCTCCTGGCCCACAAGCCCTCCAGTTTGGGAATTCCGAAGCCACAATGCAGCACTCTGCCTGCCCTCCAGAAGAAAAACTTTGCCCTATGCTTCTAATAAGAAACCCCAAATGATTTTCTAATGCATGCCACTCGATTGTAAAGCAATTATACAGCCCACCCTGTATTCTAATGCCCTGTCTGGCACAGCCTGAGACAAGACATCCCAAACGACACCCAGACAGCTGGCCCCAACCTGGACACATAGGACCCGCTATGGCTGTAGGTCGTCATCTCTTCCCAACCTCGGTTTTCAGGCTTCAGAACCTAGACCTTATCTCCAATCACTGCCCAGGGTGAACGTGATGCAGAAATTAGAATTCCTCCTTCCCCATGGCCAGAAACCTTGTGGTTGGCATGTTGTCCAACGTTCAATGTGGGAAAACCTGCATTGTCCGAAAGGCCACGCCAGTGCTTGAGGGCCGCCTAGGGCACAGACATGCATTGTGACCTGCAGCGTGAGTCCCGTATTAAAGTAACGCCTCTCAGGGGCTGGACCAAGATCCTGCATATGGGGCTTGTCATATCCATAGGCCCCCAGGCTTAACCCGAGGGCGAGTATTCCAGTTGTCAGTACCCACTGCTATGCTCTAGAATCCCTCTACTGGGGGGACATATGAGGCAAAAAACAGGACACTTCCCTTCCCACAGAATGACCCCAAACACTTGGGGGCTGGACAAACTACCAGAGAGGGAGACTTCTACGACCCATGAGGCAACTCCTACATTAAACGGCCATTGTGGACAAAACATCCAGAGACAAAAGCCTGAGCGACTGCCTCCCTCTCACCCTTCTTTCATATCCAGAGGAGCTCCCCTCATGGACTGTAGATCAGGCCTGCCGTAACCTCGGCCCCAAACCTGAGCTGAGTTAGGGTTTTTGGATGTCTGTCTGCACAGCCATGGCCCACACAGCCTCCAGGCTGGGGTCTCTGGAGCCACACCACAGAACTGTGCCTGCTCTCTCCTAAGAAACTGCCCATTCCATTGGCCACAACTCTACAAAATAGTAGAAACCTCAAGGTCCCCAAGGACATCCCACTACCGCAAGCCGCACTGGACAAATAGGGGCATTATGACACAAGCTGAGCAACTACTACCTCCATGCAGACACACAGACAGATATCCGCAGAGACAGAAGATTGAACCAGACAGGCCCCTAGGCCCTATTATGAACTCTTGCTTTGGTGTCCAGGTATCACTCCTCAGAGGCCTGGGTTCGAAGACCAGCATACGGGGCTTTCCTGAGGCACCAGACAAAAGACCTCTCATCTCCACATGGGAAGCTTCCTTGTTGGAGTTGTGTCAAGCCCTTCGGGTTGGAGAATCCTGCAGAGTCCCTTAGCTACTGCCACATTCCAAGGTCTCCATGGCCACCAACCCACATTATGACTCATCCTCAGGAGAGTCCATTTAAACTCAGCCTTCTGGGTAGCTCACCCAAGAGCCCGCAGATTGAGCGTGCCTTGTCTCCACCAGGCAATGGGAAGGTGAGTTGGCGTTTCTCGGCATCCATGCTTAGGCCCCTGCTCTCGAGTCTTTCTGTATGGGGCATCCTGGAACCATACAATAGTACTCGACTGTCCTGAAGAAGGAAACTTTGAAGTTGGGAGCAGCTCACAACTCCCAGCGTAGGGAAACCTCCCTGGCCTCATGACGCCCCCACCCCCTTCAGGAAGGGGCCGTCATGGACACAAACTCCAGCTTGAGGCAACATCTGATACTCGCCCTGACCTCACCTGCAGGAGATCTCGATTCAGCCTCTTCAGAGTGGGCCTGCCATGCTCTTGGCCCCAAAACTCATGCTAGCTTGTGTTTTCAGACTTCCTTCCTCACAATCCTGGCCACACCCCTCCAGTTTGGCAATTCTGGAGACACAATGCAGCACTCTGCCTGCCCTCCAGAAGAAAAATGTTGCCCTATAGGGCTAACCGGAAACGCCAAATGAGTAACAACCTGCATGCCACTCGACCACACCCCAATTATACAGTCTAGCCTGTGCACTAAAGCCCTGTCTGACACAGCCTGAGGGCAGACCTCCAGTCCAACACCCAGACAGCTGGCCGTACACAGAGCATATCACACCCACAATGGCTTTAGGCCATCATCTCTACCCAACCTCAGTTTTCACCTTCAGAACCTAGACCTTATCTCCACTCACTGCTCAGGAGTGAACGTGATGCAAGAATCAGAACTTCTCCTTCGCCTTGGCAAGAAACCTAGTGGTTGGCATGTTGTCCAATGTTCATTGTAGGAGAAAGCAGCATGGACTATGAGGCCCCACCTATCCCTGAGGGCCACAATGTGCACAAACACACATTGTGACCCTCAGCGTGAGCCCTATCCTCATGTAAAGCCTCTTAGTCACTGGAACAACAGCCCACATATGGGGCTTGCCAAGCCCCTAGTCCCCCAATCTCAACCAGAGTTCGAGATGTCTAGTCACACCTACTCAGGGCTCTACTCTGGAATCCCTCTTTGGTGGGAGAACTGAGGTAAAAAAAATACATAAAGGACTCTTCCCATCCACAGAATGATCCCAACCACTTGGGATCAGGCCAAATCACCAGAGAAAGAATTGTCCATGGCCCTTGAGGACACTCCGACATTCCACGGCCACCGTTGACACAAAATCCAGAGACAAAAGCCTGAGCAAGCGCCACATACTCGCCCTTTGTTCATAGCCCGGAAAATTCTCACGGTCTGTAGATCGAGCCTTCATACATACATCCCCAAAACTAAGCTGAGTTTGTGTTTTCAGACTTCTGTCCCCACAGGCCTGGCCAACACACCATCCAAGCTGGGGCTCCTGGAGCCACAACTCAGGACTGTGGCTTCCCTCTCCAGGGGAATTCTGCTATTTCCATTGGCCACAACCCAATAGATTAGGAGAATCCGCCAAACTCCCCCAGGCCATCCGAATAATGTTGGCTGCCCAGGACACACAGGGATGATCTCTCACAAGTTAGGAAACTACCTCCACTCAGACCCAGAGACAGATATCCCCATAGAATAAGATTGAACTGGACAGGCACTTAGGCCCTAATCAGATCCATTGCTTTTGATTCCAGTCATCTCTCCTCAGAGGCCTGTTTTCCAATACCAGCATATGGGAGATTCCTTAGGCACTCATCAAAACAATTCTCTTCTCTACATAGGAAACATACTCTTTAGAGCTCCATCAAAACCTCCGGTTATGAACATCCCTCAAGGCCCCGGTTCAAGCACCCCATTCCAAGGTCTACATGGACACAAATGCACATTATGACCCATCCTCAACTCACCCATTTCAACACACCCGCCTCGGTTGCTCCCCTAGATCCAGCAGATCGAACTTGCCTTGGCGCTATGAGACACCTGGAATGGGAGGCAGGCTGCCCAGGCATCCATCCTTAGAACCCTGCTCTGGATAACGTCCTTATGGGATGTCCTGGAGCCATCCAACAGGTCTCGACTGTCCCACAGAAGGAATCATTGCGGTTTGGAGCATCTCACAATTCCCATCGTGGGAAAACCTCCATGTCCTCGTGACACCCTCCCCTTCATGAAGGGGCTGTCATGGACAGAAACTTCGACCTAAGCCAACGTCTGATCCTAGCTCTGTCTTCAGGTATACAGGATCTCGAATCATCTCTGCAGAGGGTGCCTGCCGTCCCCTCACCCCGAAATCTAAGTCTGGCTTGTGTTCTCAGAATTTTTTCATCACACTCCTGGCCCACAAGCCTTCCAGTTTGGGAATTCTGGAGCCACTATGTGGCACTGTGTCTTCCCTCCAGAAGAAAAACGTTGCCCTCTGGGGCTACCCAGTAACCACAAATGAGTACCATCCTGCACGAAACTCGACTGCACCCCAATGATACAGTCTAGCCTGGGCACTAATTCCCTGTCTGCCACAGCCTGAGCCTGCACCTCCCAACCCACACTCAACAGCTGGCCGAACACTGAGCACATCAGCCACACCATGGCCTTAGGTCTTCATCTCTTCCCAACCTCAGTTTTCAGGCTTCAGAACCTAGACCTTAAATCCAATCACAGTCCAGGAGTGAAAGTGTTGCAGAAATTAGAACTCCATCTTCCCCATGGCCAGAAAACTTGTGGTTGCCATATTGTGCAACGTTCCCTGTAGGAGAAACCAGCATGGTACATTAGGCCACGCCCTGACTTGAGGGGCTCCTTGGGCACAAAAACACATTGTGAAACTCAGTGTGAGACCATTCCTCAGGGAAGGCCTCTCAGTGTCTGGACCAAGAGCCCACATATGGGGCTTGCCATGTTCTTAGGTCCCAATGTTAACCAGAGGTCTGGTTGTCCAGTCGCCCCTCCCCAGGACTCAGCTCTGGAATCCCTCTTTTGGTGGTCCACCTTAGGTAAAAAAAATAATAATAATAAAAAAATAAACAAAAAAACAAGAAAGGCCTCCTCCCTTCCCACAGAATGACCCCAAACTCTTGGGATCGTGTCAAATCCCCAGAAAGGGAGCCTCATCGATGGCCCATGAGGACACCCCGACATTCCATGGCAATCGGTGACACATTTCCAGAAAAAAAAAAAAAAAAAAAAAAGCATGAGCCAGCACCTCACGTTCGCCCTTTGTTCATATCCCGAAGAGTTCTCCTCACGGTCTATAGATCGGGCCGGCCATACCTACATCCCCCAACCTAAGTGGAGTTTGTGTTTTCAGACTTTTGTCCAAATAGCCCTGGACCACACACGCTCCACACTTGGGTCCCTGGAGCCACACCTCAGGACTGTGCTTCCCTTTCAAGGGAATTCTTCCCATTCCACTGGCCACAACCTTGCAAATGAGGAAAAACCTCCAAAGTCACCGAGGCCATCCCATTAGTGTAGGCCGCCCAGGACAAACAGGGGTGATCTCAAACCAGCTGAGCAACTACCTCCACTCAGACAACAGATGTCCCCAGAGAAGAATATTGAACCGGACAGGCCCCTAGGCCCTAATCAGATCCATTGCTTTGGTTTTTAGGCATCTCTCCTCAGAGGCCTCGTTTCCAATACCAGCATATGGTGGTTTCCTGAGGCACCAATAAGAACAAATCTCGTCTCCCCATGGAAAACTTGCTCATTGGAGCTTTGTCATAACCTCTGGTTAGGAGAATCCTTCAGGGCCCTGGTGCCACTGCCCCATACCAAGGTCTCCATGGACTCAAACCAACATTAAGACCATCCTCAGGAAAGTCCATTTCAACTCAGCCCCCTCTGTTGCTACCCCAAGCCAGCAGATCAAACGTTTCTTGTTGCTAGGAGACAATTGGATTGTGAGGCTGACTGCCCAGGCATCCATACTTAGAACCCTGTTCTGGAAAAATACCTTATAAGACGTCCTGGAGCCATCCAACAAATCTTAATTGTCCCACAGAAGGAATCCTTGCGGTTTGGAGCATCTCACAACTCCAATAGTGGGAAAACCCCCATGGGCTCATAATGTCCCCCCTTCATGAAGGGGCCAACATGGACAGAAACTCAAACCTGAGCCAAAGTCTGATCCTCGACCTGACTTCAGACACATGAGATCTCAATTCAGCTCTGCAGAGTGTGGCTGCCATGTCCTTGCCCCGAAACCTAAGCCTAGCTTGTGTTCTCAGACTTCCGTCCTCACTCTCCTGGCCCACAAGCCCTCCAGTTTGGGAATTCCGAAGCCACAATGCAGCACTCTGCCTGCCCTCCAGAAGAAAAACTTTGCCCTATGCTTCTAATAAGAAACCCCAAATGATTTTCTAATGCATGCCACTCGATTGTAAAGCAATTATACAGCCCACCCTGTATTCTAATGCCCTGTCTGGCACAGCCTGAGACAAGACATCCCAAACGACACCCAGACAGCTGGCCCCAACCTGGACACATAGGACCCGCTATGGCTGTAGGTCGTCATCTCTTCCCAACCTCGGTTTTCAGGCTTCAGAACCTAGACCTTATCTCCAATCACTGCCCAGGGTGAACGTGATGCAGAAATTAGAATTCCTCCTTCCCCATGGCCAGAAACCTTGTGGTTGGCATGTTGTCCAACGTTCAATGTGGGAAAACCTGCATTGTCCGAAAGGCCACGCCAGTGCTTGAGGGCCGCCTAGGGCACAGACATGCATTGTGACCTGCAGCGTGAGTCCCGTATTAAAGTAACGCCTCTCAGGGGCTGGACCAAGATCCTGCATATGGGGCTTGTCATATCCATAGGCCCCCAGGCTTAAACCGAGGGCGAGTATTCCAGTTGTCAGTACCCACTGCTATGCTCTAGAATCCCTCTACTGGGGGGACATATGAGGCAAAAAACAGGACACTTCCCTTCCCACAGAATGACCCCAAACACTTGGGGGCTGGACAAACTACCAGAGAGGGAGACTTCTACGACCCATGAGGCAACTCCTACATCAAACGGCCATTGTGGACAAAACATCCAGAGACAAAAGCCTGAGCGACTGCCTCCCTCTCACCCTTCTTTCATATCCAGAGGAGCTCCCCTCATGGACTGTAGATCAGGCCTGCCGTAACCTCGGCCCCAAACCTGAGCTGAGTTAGGGTTTTTGGATGTCTGTCTGCACAGCCATGGCCCACACAGCCTCCAGGCTGGGGTCTCTGGAGCCACACCACAGAACTGTGCCTGCTCTCTCCTAAGAAACTGCCCGTTCCATTGGCCACAACTCTACAAAATAGTAGAAACCTCAAGGTCCCCAAGGACATCCCACTACCGCAAGCCGCACTGGACAAATAGGGGCATTATGACACAAGCTGAGCAACTACTACCTCCATGCAGACACACAGACAGATATCCGCAGAGACAGAAGATTGAACCAGACAGGCCCCTAGGCCCTATTATGAACTCTTGCTTTGGTGTCCAGGTATCACTCCTCAGAGGCCTGGGTTCGAAGACCAGCATACGGGGCTTTCCTGAGGCACCAGACAAAAGACCTCTCATCTCCACATGGGAAGCTTCCTTGTTGGAGTTGTGTCAAGCCCTTCGGGTTGGAGAATCCTGCAGAGTCCCTTAGCTACTGCCACATTCCAAGGTCTCCATGGCCACCAACCCACATTATGACTCATCCTCAGGAGAGTCCATTTAAACTCAGCCTTCTGGGTAGCTCACCCAAGAGCCCGCAGATTGAGCGTGCCTTGTCTCCACCAGGCAATGGGAAGGTGAGTTGGCGTTTCTCGGCATCCATGCTTAGGCCCCTGCTCTCGAGTCTTTCTGTATGGGGCATCCTGGAACCATACAATAGTACTCGACTGTCCTGAAGAAGGAAACTTTGAAGTTGGGAGCAGCTCACAACTCCCAGCGTAGGGAAACCTCCCTGGCCTCATGACGCCCCCACCCCCTTCAGGAAGGGGCCGTCATGGACACAAACTCCAGCTTGAGGCAACATCTGATACTCGCCCTGACCTCACCTGCAGGAGATCTCGATTCAGCCTCTTCAGAGTGGGCCTGCCATGCTCTTGGCCCCAAAACTCATGCTAGCTTGTGTTTTCAGACTTCCTTCCTCACAATCCTGGCCACACCCCTCCAGTTTGGCAATTCTGGAGACACAATGCAGCACTCTGCCTGCCCTCCAGAAGAAAAATGTTGCCCTATAGGGCTAACCGGAAACGCCAAATGAGTAACAACCTGCATGCCACTCGACCACACCCCAATTATACAGTCTAGCCTGTGCACTAAAGCCCTGTCTGACACAGCCTGAGGGCAGACCTCCAGTCCAACACCCAGACAGCTGGCCGTACACAGAGCATATCACACCCACAATGGCTTTAGGCCATCATCTCTACCCAACCTCAGTTTTCACCTTCAGAACCTAGACCTTATCTCCACTCACTGCTCAGGAGTGAACGTGATGCAAGAATCAGAACTTCTCCTTCGCCTTGGCAAGAAACCTAGTGGTTGGCATGTTGTCCAATGTTCATTGTAGGAGAAAGCAGCATGGACTATGAGGCCCCACCTATCCCTGAGGGCCACAATGTGCACAAACACACATTGTGACCCTCAGCGTGAGCCCTATCCTCATGTAAAGCCTCTTAGTCACTGGAACAACAGCCCACATATGGGGCTTGCCAAGCCCCTAGTCCCCCAATCTCAACCAGAGTTCGAGATGTCTAGTCACACCTACTCAGGGCTCTACTCTGGAATCCCTCTTTGGTGGGAGAACTGAGGTAAAAAAAATACATAAAGGACTCTTCCCATCCACAGAATGATCCCAACCACTTGGGATCAGGCCAAATCACCAGAGAAAGAATTGTCCATGGCCCTTGAGGACACTCCGACATTCCACGGCCACCGTTGACACAAAATCCAGAGACAAAAGCCTGAGCAAGCGCCACATACTCGCCCTTTGTTCATAGCCCGGAAAATTCTCACGGTCTGTAGATCGAGCCTTCATACATACATCCCCAAAACTAAGCTGAGTTTGTGTTTTCAGACTTCTGTCCCCACAGGCCTGGCCAACACACCATCCAAGCTGGGGCTCCTGGAGCCACAACTCAGGACTGTGGCTTCCCTCTCCAGGGGAATTCTGCTATTTCCATTGGCCACAACCCAATAGATTAGGAGAATCCGCCAAACTCCCCCAGGCCATCCGAATAATGTTGGCTGCCCAGGACACACAGGGATGATCTCTCACAAGTTAGGAAACTACCTCCACTCAGACCCAGAGACAGATATCCCCATAGAATAAGATTGAACTGGACAGGCACTTAGGCCCTAATCAGATCCATTGCTTTTGATTCCAGTCATCTCTCCTCAGAGGCCTGTTTTCCAATACCAGCATATGGGAGATTCCTTAGGCACTCATCAAAACAATTCTCTTCTCTACATAGGAAACATACTCTTTAGAGCTCCATCAAAACCTCCGGTTATGAACATCCCTCAAGGCCCCGGTTCAAGCACCCCATTCCAAGGTCTACATGGACACAAATGCACATTATGACCCATCCTCAACTCACCCATTTCAACACACCCGCCTCGGTTGCTCCCCTAGATCCAGCAGATCGAACTTGCCTTGGCGCTATGAGACACCTGGAATGGGAGGCAGGCTGCCCAGGCATCCATCCTTAGAACCCTGCTCTGGATAACGTCCTTATGGGATGTCCTGGAGCCATCCAACAGGTCTCGACTGTCCCACAGAAGGAATCATTGCGGTTTGGAGCATCTCACAATTCCCATCGTGGGAAAACCTCCATGTCCTCGTGACACCCTCCCCTTCATGAAGGGGCTGTCATGGACAGAAACTTCGACCTAAGCCAACGTCTGATCCTAGCTCTGTCTTCAGGTATACAGGATCTCGAATCATCTCTGCAGAGGGTGCCTGCCGTCCCCTCACCCCGAAATCTAAGTCTGGCTTGTGTTCTCAGAATTTTTTCATCACACTCCTGGCCCACAAGCCTTCCAGTTTGGGAATTCTGGAGCCACTATGTGGCACTGTGTCTTCCCTCCAGAAGAAAAACGTTGCCCTCTGGGGCTACCCAGTAACCACAAATGAGTACCATCCTGCACGAAACTCGACTGCACCCCAATGATACAGTCTAGCCTGGGCACTAATTCCCTGTCTGCCACAGCCTGAGCCTGCACCTCCCAACCCACACTCAACAGCTGGCCGAACACTGAGCACATCAGCCACACCATGGCCTTAGGTCTTCATCTCTTCCCAACCTCAGTTTTCAGGCTTCAGAACCTAGACCTTAAATCCAATCACAGTCCAGGAGTGAAAGTGTTGCAGAAATTAGAACTCCATCTTCCCCATGGCCAGAAAACTTGTGGTTGCCATATTGTGCAACGTTCCCTGTAGGAGAAACCAGCATGGTACATTAGGCCACGCCCTGACTTGAGGGGCTCCTTGGGCACAAAAACACATTGTGAAACTCAGTGTGAGACCATTCCTCAGGGAAGGCCTCTCAGTGTCTGGACCAAGAGCCCACATATGGGGCTTGCCATGTTCTTAGGTCCCAATGTTAACCAGAGGTCTGGTTGTCCAGTCGCCCCTCCCCAGGACTCAGCTCTGGAATCCCTCTTTTGGTGGTCCACCTTAGGTAAAAAAAATAATAATAATAAAAAAATAAACAAAAAAACAAGAAAGGCCTCCTCCCTTCCCACAGAATGACCCCAAACTCTTGGGATCGTGTCAAATCCCCAGAAAGGGAGCCTCATCGATGGCCCATGAGGACACCCCGACATTCCATGGCAATCGGTGACACATTTCCAGAAAAAAAAAAAAAAAAAAAAGCATGAGCCAGCACCTCACGTTCGCCCTTTGTTCATATCCCGAAGAGTTCTCCTCACGGTCTATAGATCGGGCCGGCCATACCTACATCCCCCAACCTAAGTGGAGTTTGTGTTTTCAGACTTTTGTCCAAATAGCCCTGGACCACACACGCTCCACACTTGGGTCCCTGGAGCCACACCTCAGGACTGTGCTTCCCTTTCAAGGGAATTCTTCCCATTCCACTGGCCACAACCTTGCAAATGAGGAAAAACCTCCAAAGTCACCGAGGCCATCCCATTAGTGTAGGCCGCCCAGGACAAACAGGGGTGATCTCAAACCAGCTGAGCAACTACCTCCACTCAGACAACAGATGTCCCCAGAGAAGAATATTGAACCGGACAGGCCCCTAGGCCCTAATCAGATCCATTGCTTTGGTTTTTAGGCATCTCTCCTCAGAGGCCTCGTTTCCAATACCAGCATATGGTGGTTTCCTGAGGCACCAATAAGAACAAATCTCGTCTCCCCATGGAAAACTTGCTCATTGGAGCTTTGTCATAACCTCTGGTTAGGAGAATCCTTCAGGGCCCTGGTGCCACTGCCCCATACCAAGGTCTCCATGGACTCAAACCAACATTAAGACCATCCTCAGGAAAGTCCATTTCAACTCAGCCCCCTCTGTTGCTACCCCAAGCCAGCAGATCAAACGTTTCTTGTTGCTAGGAGACAATTGGATTGTGAGGCTGACTGCCCAGGCATCCATACTTAGAACCCTGTTCTGGAAAAATACCTTATAAGACGTCCTGGAGCCATCCAACAAATCTTAATTGTCCCACAGAAGGAATCCTTGCGGTTTGGAGCATCTCACAACTCCAATAGTGGGAAAACCCCCATGGGCTCATAATGTCCCCCCTTCATGAAGGGGCCAACATGGACAGAAACTCAAACCTGAGCCAAAGTCTGATCCTCGACCTGACTTCAGACACATGAGATCTCAATTCAGCTCTGCAGAGTGTGGCTGCCATGTCCTTGCCCCGAAACCTAAGCCTAGCTTGTGTTCTCAGACTTCCGTCCTCACTCTCCTGGCCCACAAGCCCTCCAGTTTGGGAATTCCGAAGCCACAATGCAGCACTCTGCCTGCCCTCCAGAAGAAAAACTTTGCCCTATGCTTCTAATAAGAAACCCCAAATGATTTTCTAATGCATGCCACTCGATTGTAAAGCAATTATACAGCCCACCCTGTATTCTAATGCCCTGTCTGGCACAGCCTGAGACAAGACATCCCAAACGACACCCAGACAGCTGGCCCCAACCTGGACACATAGGACCCGCTATGGCTGTAGGTCGTCATCTCTTCCCAACCTCGGTTTTCAGGCTTCAGAACCTAGACCTTATCTCCAATCACTGCCCAGGGTGAACGTGATGCAGAAATTAGAATTCCTCCTTCCCCATGGCCAGAAACCTTGTGGTTGGCATGTTGTCCAACGTTCAATGTGGGAAAACCTGCATTGTCCGAAAGGCCACGCCAGTGCTTGAGGGCCGCCTAGGGCACAGACATGCATTGTGACCTGCAGCGTGAGTCCCGTATTAAAGTAACGCCTCTCAGGGGCTGGACCAAGATCCTGCATATGGGGCTTGTCATATCCATAGGCCCCCAGGCTTAAACCGAGGGCGAGTATTCCAGTTGTCAGTACCCACTGCTATGCTCTAGAATCCCTCTACTGGGGGGACATATGAGGCAAAAAACAGGACACTTCCCTTCCCACAGAATGACCCCAAACACTTGGGGGCTGGACAAACTACCAGAGAGGGAGACTTCTACGACCCATGAGGCAACTCCTACATCAAACGGCCATTGTGGACAAAACATCCAGAGACAAAAGCCTGAGCGACTGCCTCCCTCTCACCCTTCTTTCATATCCAGAGGAGCTCCCCTCATGGACTGTAGATCAGGCCTGCCGTAACCTCGGCCCCAAACCTGAGCTGAGTTAGGGTTTTTGGATGTCTGTCTGCACAGCCATGGCCCACACAGCCTCCAGGCTGGGGTCTCTGGAGCCACACCACAGAACTGTGCCTGCTCTCTCCTAAGAAACTGCCCATTCCATTGGCCACAACTCTACAAAATAGTAGAAACCTCAAGGTCCCCAAGGACATCCCACTACCGCAAGCCGCACTGGACAAATAGGGGCATTATGACACAAGCTGAGCAACTACTACCTCCATGCAGACACACAGACAGATATCCGCAGAGACAGAAGATTGAACCAGACAGGCCCCTAGGCCCTATTATGAACTCTTGCTTTGGTGTCCAGGTATCACTCCTCAGAGGCCTGGGTTCGAAGACCAGCATACGGGGCTTTCCTGAGGCACCAGACAAAAGACCTCTCATCTCCACATGGGAAGCTTCCTTGTTGGAGTTGTGTCAAGCCCTTCGGGTTGGAGAATCCTGCAGAGTCCCTTAGCTACTGCCACATTCCAAGGTCTCCATGGCCACCAACCCACATTATGACTCATCCTCAGGAGAGTCCATTTAAACTCAGCCTTCTGGGTAGCTCACCCAAGAGCCCGCAGATTGAGCGTGCCTTGTCTCCACCAGGCAATGGGAAGGTGAGTTGGCGTTTCTCGGCATCCATGCTTAGGCCCCTGCTCTCGAGTCTTTCTGTATGGGGCATCCTGGAACCATACAATAGTACTCGACTGTCCTGAAGAAGGAAACTTTGAAGTTGGGAGCAGCTCACAACTCCCAGCGTAGGGAAACCTCCCTGGCCTCATGACGCCCCCACCCCCTTCAGGAAGGGGCCGTCATGGACACAAACTCCAGCTTGAGGCAACATCTGATACTCGCCCTGACCTCACCTGCAGGAGATCTCGATTCAGCCTCTTCAGAGTGGGCCTGCCATGCTCTTGGCCCCAAAACTCATGCTAGCTTGTGTTTTCAGACTTCCTTCCTCACAATCCTGGCCACACCCCTCCAGTTTGGCAATTCTGGAGACACAATGCAGCACTCTGCCTGCCCTCCAGAAGAAAAATGTTGCCCTATAGGGCTAACCGGAAACGCCAAATGAGTAACAACCTGCATGCCACTCGACCACACCCCAATTATACAGTCTAGCCTGTGCACTAAAGCCCTGTCTGACACAGCCTGAGGGCAGACCTCCAGTCCAACACCCAGACAGCTGGCCGTACACAGAGCATATCACACCCACAATGGCTTTAGGCCATCATCTCTACCCAACCTCAGTTTTCACCTTCAGAACCTAGACCTTATCTCCACTCACTGCTCAGGAGTGAACGTGATGCAAGAATCAGAACTTCTCCTTCGCCTTGGCAAGAAACCTAGTGGTTGGCATGTTGTCCAATGTTCATTGTAGGAGAAAGCAGCATGGACTATGAGGCCCCACCTATCCCTGAGGGCCACAATGTGCACAAACACACATTGTGACCCTCAGCGTGAGCCCTATCCTCATGTAAAGCCTCTTAGTCACTGGAACAACAGCCCACATATGGGGCTTGCCAAGCCCCTAGTCCCCCAATCTCAACCAGAGTTCGAGATGTCTAGTCACACCTACTCAGGGCTCTACTCTGGAATCCCTCTTTGGTGGGAGAACTGAGGTAAAAAAAATACATAAAGGACTCTTCCCATCCACAGAATGATCCCAACCACTTGGGATCAGGCCAAATCACCAGAGAAAGAATTGTCCATGGCCCTTGAGGACACTCCGACATTCCACGGCCACCGTTGACACAAAATCCAGAGACAAAAGCCTGAGCAAGCGCCACATACTCGCCCTTTGTTCATAGCCCGGAAAATTCTCACGGTCTGTAGATCGAGCCTTCATACATACATCCCCAAAACTAAGCTGAGTTTGTGTTTTCAGACTTCTGTCCCCACAGGCCTGGCCAACACACCATCCAAGCTGGGGCTCCTGGAGCCACAACTCAGGACTGTGGCTTCCCTCTCCAGGGGAATTCTGCTATTTCCATTGGCCACAACCCAATAGATTAGGAGAATCCGCCAAACTCCCCCAGGCCATCCGAATAATGTTGGCTGCCCAGGACACACAGGGATGATCTCTCACAAGTTAGGAAACTACCTCCACTCAGACCCAGAGACAGATATCCCCATAGAATAAGATTGAACTGGACAGGCACTTAGGCCCTAATCAGATCCATTGCTTTTGATTCCAGTCATCTCTCCTCAGAGGCCTGTTTTCCAATACCAGCATATGGGAGATTCCTTAGGCACTCATCAAAACAATTCTCTTCTCTACATAGGAAACATACTCTTTAGAGCTCCATCAAAACCTCCGGTTATGAACATCCCTCAAGGCCCCGGTTCAAGCACCCCATTCCAAGGTCTACATGGACACAAATGCACATTATGACCCATCCTCAACTCACCCATTTCAACACACCCGCCTCGGTTGCTCCCCTAGATCCAGCAGATCGAACTTGCCTTGGCGCTATGAGACACCTGGAATGGGAGGCAGGCTGCCCAGGCATCCATCCTTAGAACCCTGCTCTGGATAACGTCCTTATGGGATGTCCTGGAGCCATCCAACAGGTCTCGACTGTCCCACAGAAGGAATCATTGCGGTTTGGAGCATCTCACAATTCCCATCGTGGGAAAACCTCCATGTCCTCGTGACACCCTCCCCTTCATGAAGGGGCTGTCATGGACAGAAACTTCGACCTAAGCCAACGTCTGATCCTAGCTCTGTCTTCAGGTATACAGGATCTCGAATCATCTCTGCAGAGGGTGCCTGCCGTCCCCTCACCCCGAAATCTAAGTCTGGCTTGTGTTCTCAGAATTTTTTCATCACACTCCTGGCCCACAAGCCTTCCAGTTTGGGAATTCTGGAGCCACTATGTGGCACTGTGTCTTCCCTCCAGAAGAAAAACGTTGCCCTCTGGGGCTACCCAGTAACCACAAATGAGTACCATCCTGCACGAAACTCGACTGCACCCCAATGATACAGTCTAGCCTGGGCACTAATTCCCTGTCTGCCACAGCCTGAGCCTGCACCTCCCAACCCACACTCAACAGCTGGCCGAACACTGAGCACATCAGCCACACCATGGCCTTAGGTCTTCATCTCTTCCCAACCTCAGTTTTCAGGCTTCAGAACCTAGACCTTAAATCCAATCACAGTCCAGGAGTGAAAGTGTTGCAGAAATTAGAACTCCATCTTCCCCATGGCCAGAAAACTTGTGGTTGCCATATTGTGCAACGTTCCCTGTAGGAGAAACCAGCATGGTACATTAGGCCACGCCCTGACTTGAGGGGCTCCTTGGGCACAAAAACACATTGTGAAACTCAGTGTGAGACCATTCCTCAGGGAAGGCCTCTCAGTGTCTGGACCAAGAGCCCACATATGGGGCTTGCCATGTTCTTAGGTCCCAATGTTAACCAGAGGTCTGGTTGTCCAGTCGCCCCTCCCCAGGACTCAGCTCTGGAATCCCTCTTTTGGTGGTCCACCTTAGGTAAAAAAAATAATAATAATAAAAAAATAAACAAAAAAACAAGAAAGGCCTCCTCCCTTCCCACAGAATGACCCCAAACTCTTGGGATCGGGTCAAATCCCCAGAAAGGGAGCCTGATCGATGGCCCATGAGGACACCCCGACATTCCATGGCAATCGGTGACACATTTCCAGAAAAAAAAAAAAAAAAAAAAAAAGCATGAGCCAGCACCTCACATTCGCCCTTTGTTCATATCCCGAAGAGTTCTCCTCACGGTCTATAGATCGGGCCGGCCATACCTACATCCCCCAACCTAAGTGGAGTTTGTGTTTTCAGACTTTTGTCCAAATAGCCCTGGACCACACACGCTCCACACTTGGGTCCCTGGAGCCACACCTCAGGACTGTGCTTCCCTTTCAAGGGAATTCTTCCCATTCCACTGGCCACAACCTTGCAAATGAGGAAAAACCTCCAAAGTCACCGAGGCCATCCCATTAGTGTAGGCCGCCCAGGACAAACAGGGGTGATCTCAAACCAGCTGAGCAACTACCTCCACTCAGACAACAGATGTCCCCAGAGAAGAATATTGAACCGGACAGGCCCCTAGGCCCTAATCAGATCCATTGCTTTGGTTTTTAGGCATCTCTCCTCAGAGGCCTCGTTTCCAATACCAGCATATGGTGGTTTCCTGAGGCACCAATAAGAACAAATCTCGTCTCCCCATGGAAAACTTGCTCATTGGAGCTTTGTCATAACCTCTGGTTAGGAGAATCCTTCAGGGCCCTGGTGCCACTGCCCCATACCAAGGTCTCCATGGACTCAAACCAACATTAAGACCATCCTCAGGAAAGTCCATTTCAACTCAGCCCCCTCTGTTGCTACCCCAAGCCAGCAGATCAAACGTTTCTTGTTGCTAGGAGACAATTGGATTGTGAGGCTGACTGCCCAGGCATCCATACTTAGAACCCTGTTCTGGAAAAATACCTTATAAGACGTCCTGGAGCCATCCAACAAATCTTAATTGTCCCACAGAAGGAATCCTTGCGGTTTGGAGCATCTCACAACTCCAATAGTGGGAAAACCCCCATGGGCTCATAATGTCCCCCCTTCATGAAGGGGCCAACATGGACAGAAACTCAAACCTGAGCCAAAGTCTGATCCTCGACCTGACTTCAGACACATGAGATCTCAATTCAGCTCTGCAGAGTTTGGCTGCCATGTCCTTGCCCCGAAACCTAAGCCTAGCTTGTGTTCTCAGACTTCCGTCCTCACTCTCCTGGCCCACAAGCCCTCCAGTTTGGGAATTCCGAAGCCACAATGCAGCACTCTGCCTGCCCTCCAGAAGAAAAACTTTGCCCTATGCTTCTAATAAGAAACCCCAAATGATTTTCTAATGCATGCCACTCGATTGTAAAGCAATTATACAGCCCACCCTGTATTCTAATGCCCTGTCTGGCACAGCCTGAGACAAGACATCCCAAACGACACCCAGACAGCTGGCCCCAACCTGGACACATAGGACCCGCTATGGCTGTAGGTCGTCATCTCTTCCCAACCTCGGTTTTCAGGCTTCAGAACCTAGACCTTATCTCCAATCACTGCCCAGGGTGAACGTGATGCAGAAATTAGAATTCCTCCTTCCCCATGGCCAGAAACCTTGTGGTTGGCATGTTGTCCAACGTTCAATGTGGGAAAACCTGCATTGTCCGAAAGGCCACGCCAGTGCTTGAGGGCCGCCTAGGGCACAGACATGCATTGTGACCTGCAGCGTGAGTCCCGTATTAAAGTAACGCCTCTCAGGGGCTGGACCAAGATCCTGCATATGGGGCTTGTCATATCCATAGGCCCCCAGGCTTAACCCGAGGGCGAGTATTCCAGTTGTCAGTACCCACTGCTATGCTCTAGAATCCCTCTACTGGGGGGACATATGAGGCAAAAAACAGGACACTTCCCTTCCCACAGAATGACCCCAAACACTTGGGGGCTGGACAAACTACCAGAGAGGGAGACTTCTACGACCCATGAGGCAACTCCTACATTAAACGGCCATTGTGGACAAAACATCCAGAGACAAAAGCCTGAGCGACTGCCTCCCTCTCACCCTTCTTTCATATCCAGAGGAGCTCCCCTCATGGACTGTAGATCAGGCCTGCCGTAACCTCGGCCCCAAACCTGAGCTGAGTTAGGGTTTTTGGATGTCTGTCTGCACAGCCATGGCCCACACAGCCTCCAGGCTGGGGTCTCTGGAGCCACACCACAGAACTGTGCCTGCTCTCTCCTAAGAAATTGCCCATTCCATTGGCCACAACTCTACAAAATAGTAGAAACCTCAAGGTCCCCAAGGACATCCCACTACCGCAAGCCGCACTGGACAAATAGGGGCATTATGACACAAGCTGAGCAACTACTACCTCCATGCAGACACACAGACAGATATCCGCAGAGACAGAAGATTGAACCAGACAGGCCCCTAGGCCCTATTATGAACTCTTGCTTTGGTGTCCAGGTATCACTCCTCAGAGGCCTGGGTTCGAAGACCAGCATACAGGGCTTTCCTGAGGCACCAGACAAAAGACCTCTCATCTCCACATGGGAAGCTTCCTTGTTGGAGTTGTGTCAAGCCCTTCGGGTTGGAGAATCCTGCAGAGTCCCTTAGCTACTGCCACATTCCAAGGTCTCCATGGCCACCAACCCACATTATGACTCATCCCCAGGAGAGTCCATTTAAACTCAGCCTTCTGGGTAGCTCACCCAAGAGCCCGCAGATTGAGCGTGCCTTGTCTCCACCAGGCAATGGGAAGGTGAGTTGGCCTTTCTCGGCATCCATGCTTAGGCCCCTGCTCTCGAGTCTTTCTGTATGGGGCATCCTGGAACCATACAATAGTACTCGACTGTCCTGAAGAAGGAAACTTTGAAGTTGGGAGCAGCTCACAACTCCCAGCGTAGGGAAACCTCCCTGGCCTCATGACGCCCCCACCCCCTTCAGGAAGGGGCCGTCATGGACACAAACTCCAGCTTGAGGCAACATCTGATACTCGCCCTGACCTCACCTGCAGGAGATCTCGATTCAGCCTCTGCAGAGTGGGCCTGCCATGCTCTTGGCCCCAAAACTCATGCTAGCTTGTGTTTTCAGACTTCCTTCCTCACAATCCTGGCCACACCCCTCCAGTTTGGCAATTCTGGAGACACAATGCAGCACTCTGCCTGCCCTCCAGAAGAAAAATGTTGCCCTATAGGCCTAACCAGAAACGCCAAATGAGTAACAACCTGCATGCCACTCGACCACACCCCAATTATACAGTCTAGCCTGTGCACTAAAGCCCTGTCTGACACAGCCTGAGGGCAGACCTCCAGTCCAACACCCAGACAGCTGGCCGTACACAGAGAATATCACACCCACAATGGCTTTAGGCCATCATCTCTACCCAACCTCAGTTTTCACCTTCAGAACCTAGACCTTATCTCCACTCACTGCTCAGGAGTGAACGTGATGCAAGAATCAGAACTTCTCCTTCGCCTTGGCAAGAAACCTAGTGGTTGGCATGTTGTCCAATGTTCATTGTAGGAGAAAGCAGCATGGACTATGAGGCCCCACCTATCCCTGAGGGCCACAATGTGCACAAACACACATTGTGACCCTCAGCGTGAGCCCTATCCTCATGTAAAGCCTCTTAGTCACTGGAACAACAGCCCACATATGGAGCTTGCCAAGCCCCTAGTCCCCCAATCTCAACCAGAGTTCGAGATGTCTAGTCACACCTACTCAGGGCTCTACTCTGGAATCCCTCTTTGGTGGGAGAACTGAGGTAAAAAAAAATACATAAAGGACTCTTCCCATCCACAGAATGATCCCAACCACTTGGGATCAGGCCAAATCACCAGAGAAAGAATTGTCCATGGCCCTTGAGGACACTCCGACATTCCACGGCCACCGTTGACACAAAATCCAGAGACAAAAGCCTGAGCAAGCGCCACATATTCGCCCTTTGTTCATAGCCCGGAAAATTCTCACGGTCTGTAGATCGAGCCTTCATACATACATCCCCAAAACTAAGCTGAGTTTGTGTTTTCAGACTTCTGTCCCCACAGGCCTGGCCAACACACCATCCAAGCTGGGGCCCCTGGAGCCACACCTCAGGACTGTGGCTTCCCTCTCCAGGGGAATTCTGCTATTTCCATTGGCCACAACCCAATAGATTAGGAGAATCCGCCAAACTCCCCCAGGCCATCCGAATAATGTTGGCTGCCCAGGACACACAGGGATGATCTCTCACAAGTTAGGAAACTACCTCCACTCAGACCCAGAGACAGATATCCCCATAGAATAAGATTGAACTGGACAGGCACTTAGGCCCTAATCAGATCCATTGCTTTTGATTCCAGTCATCTCTCCTCAGAGGCCTGTTTTCCAATACCAGCATATGGGAGATTCCTTAGGCACTCATCAAAACAATTCTCTTCTCTACATAGGAAACATACTCTTTAGAGCTCCATCAAAACCTCCGGTTATGAACATCCCTCAAGGCCCTGGTTCAAGCACCCCATTCCAAGGTCTACATGGACACAAATGCACATTATGACCCATCCTCAACTCACCCATTTCAACACACCCGCCTCGGTTGCTCCCCTAGATCCAGCAGATCGAACTTGCCTTGGCGCTATGAGACACCTGGAATGGGAGGCAGGCTGCCCAGGCATCCATCCTTAGAACCCTGCTCTGGATAACTTCCTTATGGGATGTCCTGGAGCCATCCAACAGGTCTCGACTGTCCCACAGAAGGAATCATTGCGGTTTGGAGCATCTCACAATTCCCATCGTGGGAAAACCTCCATGTCCTCGTGACACCCTCCCCTTCATGAAGGGGCTGTCATGGACAGAAACTTCGACCTAAGCCAACGTCTGATCCTAGCTCTGTCTTCAGGTATACAGGATCTCGAATCATCTCTGCAGAGGGTGCCTGCCGTCCCCTCACCCCGAAATCTAAGTCTGGCTTGTGTTCTCAGAATTTTTCCTCACACTCCTGGCCCACAAACCTTCCAGTTTGGGAATTCTGGAGCCACAATATGGCACTGTGTCTTCCCTCCAGAAGAAAAACGTTGCCCTCTGGGGCTACCCAGTAACCACAAATGAGTACCATCCTGCACGAAACTCGACTGCACCCCAATGATACAGTCTAGCCTGGGCACTAATTCCCTGTCTGCCACAGCCTGAGCCTGCACCTCCCAACCCACACTCAACAGCTGGCCGAACACTGAGCACATCAGACACACCATGGTCTTATGTCTTCATCTCTTCCCAACCTCAGATTTCAGGCTTCAGAACCTAGACCTTAAATCCAATCACAGTCCAGGAGTGAAAGTGTTGCAGAAATTAGAACTCCATCTTCCCCATGGCCAGAAAACTTGTGGTTGCCATATTGTGCAACGTTCCCTGTAGGAGAAACCTGCATGGTACATTAGGCCACGCCCTGACTTGAGGGGCTCCTTGGGCACAAAAACACATTGTGAAACTCAGTGTGAGACCTATCCTCAAGGAAGGCCTCTCAGTGTCTGGACCAAGAGCCCACATATGGGGCTTGCCATGTTCTTAGGTCCCAATGTTAACCCGAGGTCTGGTTGTCCAGTTGCCCCAACCCACGTCTCTGCTCTGGAATCCCTATTTTGGTGGTCCACCTGAGGTAAAAAAAAAAATAAATAAACAAAAATAAACAAAAAAACCAGAAAGGCCTCCTCCCTTCCTACAGAATGACCCCAAACTCTTGGGATCAGGTCAAATCCCCAGAAAGGGAGCCTCATCGATGGCCCATGAGGACACCCCGACATTCCATGGCAATCGATGACAGATTTCCAGAAAAAAAAAAAAAAGCATGAGCAAGCACCTCACATTCGCCCTTTGTTCATATCCCGAAGAGTTCTCCTCACGGTCTATAGATCGGGCCGGCCATACCTACATCCCCCAACCTAAGTGGAGTTTGTGTTTTCAGACTTTTGTCCAAATAGCCCTGGACCACACACGCTCCACACTTGGGTCCCTGGAGCCACACCTCAGGACTGTGCTTCCCTTTCAAGGGAATTCTTCCCATTCCATTGGCCACAACCTTGCAAATGAGGAAAAACCTCCAAAGTCACCGAGGCCATCCCAATAGTGTAGGCCGCCCAGGACAAACAGGGGTGATCTCAAACCAGCTGAGCAACTACCTCCACTCAGACAACAGATGTCCCCAGAAAAGAATATTGAACCGGACAGGCCCCTAGACCCTAGTCAGATCCATTGCTTTGGTTTTTAGGCATCTCTCCTCAGAGGCCTCGTTTCCAATACCAGCATATGGTGGTTTCCTGAGGCACCAATAAGAACAAATCTCGTCTCCCCATGGAAATCTTGCTCATTGGAGCTTTGTCATAACCTCTGGTTAGGAGAATCCTTCAGGGCCCTGGTGCCACTGCCCCATACCAAGGTCTCCATGGACTCAAACCAACATTAAGACCATCCTCAGGAAAGTCCATTTCAACTCAGCCCCCTCTGTTGCTACCCCAAGCCAGCAGATCAAACGTTTCTTGTTGCTAGGAGACAATTGGATTGTGAGGCTGACTGCCCAGGCATCCATACTTACGACCCTGTTCTGGAAAAATACCTTATAAGACGTCCTGGAGCCATCCAACAAATCTTTATTGTCCCACAGAAGGAATCCTTGCGGTTTGGAGCATCTCACAACTCCAATAGTGGGAAAACCCCCATGGCCTCATTATGCCCCCCCTTCCTGAAGGGGCCCACATGGACAGAAACTCAAACCTGAGCCAAAGTCTGAACCTCGACCTGACTTCAGACGCATGAGATCTCAATTCAGCTCTGCAGAGTGTGCCTGCCATGTCCTTGCCCCGAAACCTAAGCCTAGCTTGTGTTCTCAGACTTCCGTCCTCACTCTCCTGGCCCACAAGCCCTCCAGATTGGGAATTCTGAAGCCACAATGCCGCACTCTGCCTGCCCTCAGGAAGAAAAACTTTGCCCTATGCTGCTAATAAGAAAACCCATATGATTTTCTAATGCATGCCACTCGATTGTAAAGCAATTATACAGCCCACTCTGTATTCTAATGCCCTGACTGGCACAGCCTGAGACAAGACATCCCAAATGACACCCAGACATCTGGCCCCAAGATGGACACATAGGACCCGCTATGGCTGTAGGTCGTCATCTCTTCCCAACCTTGGTTTTCAGGCTTCAGAACCTAGACCTTATCTCCAATCACTGCCCAGGGGTGAACGTGATGCAGAAATTAGAATTCCTCCTTCCCCATGGCCAGAAACGTTGTGGTTGGCATGTTGTCCAGCGTTCAATGTGGGAAAACCTGCATTGTCCGAAAGGCCACGCCAGTACTTGAGGGCCACCTAGGGCACAGACATGCATTGTGACCTGCAGCGTGAGTCCCGTATTAAAGTAATGCCTCTCAGTGGCTGGACCAAGATCCTGCATATGGGGCTTGTCATATCCATAGGCCCCCAAGCTTAACCAGAGGGCGAGTATTCTAATTGTCAGTACCCACTGCTATGCTCAAGAATCCCTCTACTGGGGGGACACATGAGGCAGAAAACAGGACACTTCCCTTCCCACAGAATGACCCCAAACACTTGGGGGCTGGACAAACTACCAGAGAGGGAGACTTCTACGACCCATGAGGCAACTCCTACATTAAACGGCCATTGTGGACAAAACATCCAGAGACAAAAGCCTGAGCGACTGCCTCCCTCTCACCCTTCTTTCATATCCAGAGGAGCTCCCCTCATGGACTGTAGATCAGGCCTGCCGTAACCTCGGCCCCAAACCTGAGCTGAGTTAGGGTTTTTGGATGTCTGTCTGCACAGCCATGGCCCACACAGCCTCCAGGCTGGGGTCTCTGGAGCCACACCACAGAACTGTGCCTGCTCTCTCCTAAGAAACTGCCCATTCCATTGGCCACAACTCTACAAAATAGTAGAAACCTCAAGGTCCCCAAGGACATCCCGCTACCGCAAGCCGCACTGGACAAATAGGGGCATTATGACACAAGCTGAGCAACTACTACCTCCATGCAGACACACAGACAGATATCCGCAGAGACAGAAGATTGAACCAGACAGGCCCCTAGGCCCTATTATGAACTCTTGCTTTGGTGTCCAGGTATCACTCCTCAGAGGCCTGGGTTCGAAGACCAGCATACGGGGCTTTCCTGAGGCACCAGACAGAAGACCTCTCATCTCCACATGGGAAGCTTCCTTGTTGGAGTTGTGTCAAGCCCTTCGGGTTGGAGAATCCTGCAGAGTCCCTTAGCTACTGCCTCATTCCAAGGTCTCCATGGCCACCAACCCACATTATGACTCATCCTCAGGAGAGTCCATTTAAACTCAGCCTTCTGGGTAGCTCACCCAAGAGCCCGCAGATTGAGCGTGCCTTGTCTCGACCAGGCAATGGGAAGGTGATTTGGCGTTTCTCGGCATCCATGCTTAGGCCCCTGCTCTCGAGTCTTTCTGTATGGGGCATCCTGGAACCATCGAATAGTACTCGACTGTCCTGAAGAAGGAATCTTTGAAGTTTGGAGCAGCTCACAACTCCCAGCGTAGGGAAACCTCCCTGGCCTCATGACGCCCCCACCCCCTTCAGGAAGGGGCCGTCATGGACACAAACTCCAGCTTGAGGCAACATCTGATACTCGCCCTGACCTCACCTGCAGGAGATCTCGATTCAGCCTCTGCAGAGTAGGCCTGCCATGCTCTTGGCCTCAAAACTCGTGCTAGTTTGTGTTTTCAGACTTCATTCCTCACAATCCTGGCCACACCCCTCCAGTTTGGCAATTCTGGAGACACAATGCAGCACTCTGCCTGCCCTCCAGAAGAAAAATGTTGCCCTATAGGGCTAACCGGAAACGCCAAATGAGTAACAACCTGCATGCCACTCGACCATACCCCAATTATAAGTCTAGCCTGTGCACTAAAGCCCTGTCTGACACAGCCTGAGGGCAGACCTCCAGTTCAACACCCAGACAGCTGGCCGTACACAGAGCATATCACACCCACAATGGCTTTAGGCCATCATCTCTACCCAACCTCAGTTTTCACCTTCAGAATTAGGCCTTATCTCCACTCACTGCTCAGGAGTGAACGTGATGCAAGAATCAGAACTTCTCCTTCGCCTTGGCAAGAAACCTAGTGGTTGGCATGTTGTCCAATGTTCATTGTAGGAGAAAGCAGCATGGACTATGAGGCCCCACCTATCCCTGAGGGCCACAATTTGCACAAACACACATTGTGACCCTCAGCGTGAGCCCTATCCTCATGTAAAGCCTTTAGTCACTGGAACAACAGCACACGTATGGGGCTTGCGAAGCCCCTAGTCCCCCAATCTCAACCAGAGTTCGAGATGTCTAGTCACCCCTACTCAGGGCTCTACTCTGGAATCCCTCTTTGGTGGAACACCTGAGGTAAAAAAAAAAAATACAGAAAGGACTCTTCCCATCCACAGAATGATCCCAACCCCTTGAGATCAGGCCAAATCACCAGAGAAAGGATTGTCCATGGCCCTTGAGGACACCCCGACATTCCACGGCCACCGTTGACACAAAATCCAGAGACAAAAGCTTGAGCAAGCGCCACATACTCGCCCTTTGTTCATAGCCCGGGAAATTCTTACTGTCTGTAGATCGAGCCTTCATACATACCAAACCTAAGCTGAGTTTGTGTTTTCAGACTTCTGTCCCCACAGTCCTGGCCCACACACCATCCAAGCTGGGTCCCCTGGAGACACACCTCAGGACTGTGGCTTCCCTCTCCACTGGAATTCTGCCATTTCCATTGGCCACAACCCTATAGATTAGGAGAATCCTCCAAACTCCCCGAGGCCATCCCAATAGTGTTGGCTGCCCAGGACAAACAGGGATGATCTTTCACAAGTTAGGAAACTACCTCCACTCAGACCCAGAGACAGATATCCCCATAGAATAAGATTGAATTGGACAGGCACTTAGGCTCTAATCAGATCCATTGCTTTTGTTTCCAGGCATCTCTCCTCAGAGGCCTGGTTTCCAATACCAGAATACGGGGGATTACTGAGGCACTCATCAGAAAAATCTCATCTCCACATAGGAAATGTACTCTTTGGAGCTCTATAAAAACCTCTGTTTAGGAGAATCTTTCAGGGCCCCGGATCAAGCGCCCCATTCCAAGGTCTCCATGGACTTAAACCCACATTATGATCTATTGTCGGGAGAGTCCATGTCAACTCAACCCCTTTGGTTTCTCCCCCAGGGCCTGCAGATCAAACCTGCCTTGTTGCTAGGAGACAACTAGAATGGGAGGCGGGCTGCCCAGGCATCCATCCTTAGAACCCTACTCTGGAGTCGTTCCACATGGGACATCCTAGAGCCATCCAACAGGTCTCAAGTGTCCCACAGAAGGAATCTTTGCAGTCTGGAGCATCTCACAACTCCCATTGTGGGAAAATCTACATGGCCTCTTGAGACGCTCCACTTTATAAAGGGGCCATCATGGACAGAAACTCCAACCTGAGCAAATGTCTGATATTCGCCCTGACTTCAGGTGCATGAGATCTTGATTCAGCTCTGCAGAGTGTGCCTTCTGTGCTCTCACCCCCAAAACTAAGCCTAGCTTGTTTTCTCAGACTACCGTCCTCACACCCCTGCCCCAAAAGCCCTACAGATTGGCAATACTGGGGCCACAATGCAGCACACTGCCTGCCCTCCAGAAGAAAAACGTTGCCTTATGGAGCTACCTAGAAACCCGAATAAGGATCAACTGAACACCACTCGACTGCACCCCAAATATGCAGTCTACCCTGTCTAATGCCTTGTCTGACACAGCATGAGCCCACACCTCCAGACCTACGTTCAAGAGCTGGCCGCACACTGAGCTCATTGGACCCATCAGGTCCTTAGGTCTTCATCTCTTCCCAACCTCAGTTTTCGGGTTTCAGAACCTAGACCTAAACTCCAATCACTGTCCAGGGGTGAACGTGATGCAGAAACCACAACTCTTCCTTCTCCATGGCTGGAAAACTTGTGGTTGGCATATTCTCCAACGTTCAGTGTAGGAGAATCCAGCGTGGCCCATGAGGCACTTCCCATGCTTGAGGGCCTTGTTGGCACAAATAGGCATTGTGACCCTCAGCATGAGCCCTGTCCTCAAGGAAGGCCTCTCAGTGTCTGAATCAAGAGCCCGCCTATTGGACTGTCCATGCCCCTAGGCCCCCAAACTTAAACAGAGGTGGGGATATCCAGTTGACCCTCCCAAGGACTCTGCTCTGGAATCCCTCTTTTATTGGGACACTTGAGGTACATAAAATAAAATATAAAATAAAATAAAATAAAAAACAGAAAAGACTCCCCCCATCCCACAGAATGTACCCAAACTCTTGGGATCGGGTCAAATCCTCAGAGAAGGAAAGCCATCTACAACCCAGGAGGCCACGCCAGCATTCCACCCACATTGTTGACACAAATCCAGAGACAAAACCTGAGCAAGCACCTCAAACTCACCCTTTTTCATATCCCTAAGTGTTATCATGGTCTGTAGATTGGGCGTGCCATACCTATGTCCCCAATCCTAAGCGGAGTTTGTGTTTTCAGACTTTTGTCTCCACAGGCCTGGCCCACACAGCCTCAAGGCTGGGCCCCTAGAGCCAAACTCAGAAATGTGCTTGCCCTCTCCAGGGGATTTCTGCCCATTCCATTGGCCACAACCCTATAGATTAGGAGAAACTCCAAAGTCCTGAGGCCATCCCAATATTATAGGCTGCCCAGGACAAACAGGGGCGATCTGACACAAGCTGAGCAACTACATCCCCTCAGATCCTTAGACACGTATCCTCAGGAAAGAGATTGAACCGGACAGGCACCTAGGGCCTAATCATCTCGATTGCTTTTGTTTCCAGTCATCTCTCCTCAGAGGCCTGGTTTCCCATACCAGCATACGGGAGATTCCTTAGGCACTCATCAAAACAATTTTCTTCTCTACATAGGAAACGTACTCTTTAGAGGCCATAAAAACCTCCGGTTATGAAAATCCCTCAAGGCCCCGGATCAAGCACCCCATTCCAAGGTCTACATCGACACAAATGCACATTATGACCCATCCTCAACTCACCCATTTCAACACACCCGCCTCGGTAGCTCCCCTAGATCCAGCAGGCGAACTTGCCTTGGCGCTATGAGACACCTGGAATGGGAGGCAGGCTGCCCAGGCATCGATCCTTAGAACCCTGCTCTGGATAACT
This sequence comes from Mustela nivalis, assembly GCF_964662115.1. Taxonomy (NCBI): domain Eukaryota; kingdom Metazoa; phylum Chordata; class Mammalia; order Carnivora; family Mustelidae; genus Mustela; species Mustela nivalis. The sequence goes on from NW_028135655.1 coordinate 177,073, forward strand.
TCCTTATGGGATGTCCTGGAGCCATCCAACAGGTCTCGACTGTCCCACAGAAGGAATCATTGCGGTTTGGAGCATCTCACAATTCCCATCATGGGAAAACCTCCATGTCCTCGCGACACCGTCCCCTTCATGAAGGGGCCGTCATGGACAGAAACTCCGACGTAAGCCAACGTCTGATTCTAGCTCTGTCTTCAGGCATACGGGATCTCGAATCATCTCTGCAGAGGGTGCCTGCCGTCCCCTCACCCCGAAATCTAAGTCTCGCTTGTGTTCTCAGAATTTTTTCATCACACTCCTGGCCCACAAGCCTTCCAGTTTGGGAATTCTGGAGCCACTATGTGGCACTGTGTCTTCCCTCCAGAAGAAAAACGTTGCCCTCTGGGGCTACCCAGTAACCACAAATGAGTACCATCCTGCACGAAACTCGACTGCACCCCAATGATACAGTCTAGCCTGGGCACTAATTCCCTGTCTGCCACAGCCTGAGCCTGCACCTCCCAATCCACACTCAACAGCTGGCCGAACACTGAGCACATCAGCCACACCCTGGCCTTAGGTCTTCATCTCTTCCCAACCTCAGTTTTCAGGCTTCAGAACCTAGAGCTTAAATCCAATCACAGTCCAGGAGTGAAAGTGTTGCAGAAATTAGAACTCCATCTTCCCCATGGCCAGAAAACTTGTGGTTGCCATATTGTCCAACGTTCCGTGTAGGAGAAACCAGCATGTTACATTAGGCCACGCCCTGACTTGAGGGGCTCCTTGGGCACAAAAACACATTGTGAAACTCAGTGTGAGACCTATCCTCAAGGAAGGCCTCTCAGTGACTGGACCAAGAGCCCACATATGGGGCTTGCCATGTTCTTAGGTCCCAATGTTAACCAGAGGTCTGGTTGTCCAGTCGCCCCTCCCCAGGTCTCTGCTCTGGAATCCCTCTTTTGGTGGTCCACCTTAGGTAAAAAAAAAAATAATACTAAAAACATAAACAAAAAAACAAGAAAGGCTTCCTCCCTTCCCACAGAATGACCCCAAACTCTTGGGATCAGGTCAAATCCCCAGAAAGGGAGCCTCATCGATGGCCCATGAGGACACCCCGACATTCCATGGCAATCGGTGACAGATTTCCAGAAAAAAAAAAAAAAAGCATGAGCCAGCACCTCACATTCGCCCTTTGTTCATATCCCGATGAGTTCTCCTCACGGTCTATAGATCGGGCCGGCCATACCTACATCCCTCAACCTAAGTGGAGTTTGTGTTTTCAGACTTTTGTCCAAATAGCCCTGGACCACACACGCTCCACACTTGGGTCCCTGGAGCCACACCTCAGGACTGTGCTTCCCTTTCAAGGGAATTCTTCCCATTCCATTGGCCACAACCTTGCAAATGAGGAAAAACCTCCAAAGTCACCGAGGCCATCCCATTAGTGTAGGCCGCCCAGGACAAACAGGGGTGATCTCAAACCAGCTGAGCAACTACCTCCACTCAGACAACAGATGTCCCCAGAGAAGAATATTGAACCGGACAGGCCCCTAGGCCCTAATCAGATCCATTGCTTTGGTTTTTAGGCATCTCTCCTCAGAGGCCTCGTCTCCAATACCAGCATATGGTGGTTTCCTGAGGCACCAATAAGAACAAATCTCGTCTCCCCATGGAAAACTTGCTCATTGGAGCTTTGTCATAACCTCTGGTTAGGAGAATCCTTCAGGGCCCTGGTGCCACTGCCCCATACCAAGGTCTCCATGGACTCAAACCAACATTAAGACCATCCTCAGGAAAGTCCATTTCAACTCAGCCCCCTCTGTTGCTACCCCAAGCCAGCAGATCAAACGTTTCTTGTTGCTAGGAGACAATTGGATTGTGAGGCTGACTGCCCAGGCATCCATACTTAGAACCCTGTTCTGGAAAAATACCTTATAAGACGTCCTGGAGCCATCCAACAAATCTTAATTGTCCCACAGAAGGAATCCTTGCGGTTTGGAGCATCTCACAACTCCAATAGTGGGAAAACCCCCATGGGCTCATAATGTCCCCCCTTCATGAAGGGGCCAACATGGACAGAAACTCAAACCTGAGCCAAAGTCTGATCCTCGACCTGACTTCAGACACATGAGATCTCAATTCAGCTCTGCAGAGTGTGGCTGCCATGTCCTTGCCCCGAAACCTAAGCCTAGCTTGTGTTCTCAGACTTCCGTCCTCACTCTCCTGGCCCACAAGCCCTCCAGTTTGGGAATTCCGAAGCCACAATGCAGCACTCTGCCTGCCCTCCAGAAGAAAAACTTTGCCCTATGCTTCTAATAAGAAACCCCAAATGATTTTCTAATGCATGCCACTCGATTGTAAAGCAATTATACAGCCCACCCTGTATTCTAATGCCCTGTCTGGCACAGCCTGAGACAAGACATCCCAAACGACACCCAGACAGCTGGCCCCAACCTGGACACATAGGACCCGCTATGGCTGTAGGTCGTCATCTCTTCCCAACCTCGGTTTTCAGGCTTCAGAACCTAGACCTTATCTCCAATCACTGCCCAGGGTGAACGTGATGCAGAAATTAGAATTCCTCCTTCCCCATGGCCAGAAACCTTGTGGTTGGCATGTTGTCCAACGTTCAATGTGGGAAAACCTGCATTGTCCGAAAGGCCACGCCAGTGCTTGAGGGCCGCCTAGGGCACAGACATGCATTGTGACCTGCAGCGTGAGTCCCGTATTAAAGTAACGCCTCTCAGGGGCTGGACCAAGATCCTGCATATGGGGCTTGTCATATCCATAGGCCCCCAGGCTTAACCCGAGGGCGAGTATTCCAGTTGTCAGTACCCACTGCTATGCTCTAGAATCCCTCTACTGGGGGGACATATGAGGCAAAAAACAGGACACTTCCCTTCCCACAGAATGACCCCAAACACTTGGGGGCTGGACAAACTACCAGAGAGGGAGACTTCTACGACCCATGAGGCAACTCCTACATTAAACGGCCATTGTGGACAAAACATCCAGAGACAAAAGCCTGAGCGACTGCCTCCCTCTCACCCTTCTTTCATATCCAGAGGAGCTCCCCTCATGGACTGTAGATCAGGCCTGCCGTAACCTCGGCCCCAAACCTGAGCTGAGTTAGCGTTTTTGGATGTCTGTCTGCACAGCCATGGCCCACACAGCCTCCAGGCTGGGGTCTCTGGAGCCACACCACAGAACTGTGCCTGCTCTCTCCTAAGAAACTGCCCATTCCATTGGCCACAACTCTACAAAATAGTAGAAACCTCAAGGTCCCCAAGGACATCCCACTACCGCAAGCCGCACTGGACAAATAGGGGCATTATGACACAAGCTGAGCAACTACTACCTCCATGCAGACACACAGACAGATATCCGCAGAGACAGAAGATTGAACCAGACAGGCCCCTAGGCCCTATTATGAACTCTTGCTTTGGTGTCCAGGTATCACTCCTCAGAGGCCTGGGTTCGAAGACCAGCATACGGGGCTTTCCTGAGGCACCAGACAAAAGACCTCTCATCTCCACATGGGCAGCTTCCTTGTTGGAGTTGTGTCAAGCCCTTCGGGTTGGAGAATCCTGCAGAGTCCCTTAGCTACTGCCACATTCCAAGGTCTCCATGGCCACCAACCCACATTATGACTCATCCTCAGGAGAGTCCATTTAAACTCAGCCTTCTGGGTAGCTCACCCAAGAGCCCGCAGATTGAGCGTGCCTTGTCTCGACCAGGCAATGGGAAGGTGATTTGGCGTTTCTCGGCATCCATGCTAAGGCCCCTGCTCTCGAGTCTTTCTGTATGGGGCATCCTGGAACCATACAATAGTACTCGACTGTCCTGAAGAAGGAAACTTTGAAGTTGGGAGCAGCTCACAACTCCCAGCGTAGGGAAACCTCCCTGGCCTCATGACGCCCCCACCCTTTTCATGTAAGGGCCGTCATAGACACAAACTCCAGCTTGAAGCAACATCTGATACTCGCCCTGACCTCACTGCAGGAGATCTCGATTAAGCCTCTGCAGAGTGGACCTGCCATGCTCTTGGTCCCAAAACTCGTGCTAGCTTGTGTTTTCAGACTTCCTTCCTCACAATCCTGGCCACACCCCTCCAGTTTGGCAATTCTGGAGACACAATGCAGCACTCTGCCTGCCCCCCAGAAGAAAAATGTTGCCCTATAGGGCTAACCGGAAACGCCAAATGAGTAACAACCTGCATGCCACTCGAACATATTCCAATTATACAGCCTAGCCTGTGCGCTAAAGCCCTGTCTGACACAGCCTGAGGGCAGACCTCCAGTCCAACACCCAGACAGCTGGCCGTACACAGAGCATATCACACCCACAATGGCTTTAGGCCATCATCTCTACCCAACCTCAGTTTTCACCTTCAGAACCTAGACCTTATCTCCACTCACTGCTCAGGAGTGAACGTGATGCAAGAATCAGAACTTCTCCTTCGCCTTGGCAAGAAACCTAGTGGTTGGCATGTTGTCCAATGTTCATTGTAGGAGAAAGCAGCATGGACTATGAGGCCCCACCTATCCCTGAGGGCCACAATTTGCACAAACACACATTGTGACCCTCAGCGTGAACTATATCCTCATGTAAAGCCTCTTAGTGACTGGAACAACAGCCCACATATGGGGCTTGCCAAGCCCCTAGTCCCCCAATCTCAACCAGAGTTCCAGATGTCTAGTCACCCCTACTCAGGGCTCTACTCTGGAATCCCTCTTTGGTGGAACACCTGAGGTAAAAAAAAAAAAATACAGAAAGGACTCTTCCCATCCACAGAATGATCCCAACCCCTTGGGATCAGGCCAAATCACCAGAGAAAGAATTGTCCATGGCCCTTGAGGACACCCCGACATTCCACGGCCACCGTTGACACAAAATCCAGAGACAAAACCCTGAGCAAGCGCCACATACTCGCCCTTTGTTCATAGCCCGAAAAATTCTCACGGTCTGTAGATCGAGCCTTCATACATACATCCCCAAACCTAAGCTGAGTTTGTGTTTTCAGACTTCTGTCCCCACAGTCCTGGCCCACACACCATCCAAGCTGGGGCCCCTGGAGACACACCTCAGGACTGTGGCTTCCCTCTCCACTGGAATTCTGCCATTTCCATTGGCCACAACCCTATAGATTAGGAGAATCCTCCAAATTCCCTGAGGCCATCCCAATAGTGTTGGCTGCCCAGGACAAACAGGGATGATCTTTCACAAGTTAGGAAACTACCTCCACTCAGACCCAGAGACAGATATCCCCATAGAATAAGATTGAACTGGACAGGCACTTAGGCTCTAATCGGATCCATTGCTTTTGTTTCCAGGCATCTCTCCTCAGAGGCCTGGTTTCCAATACCAGAATACGGGGGATTACTGAGGCACTCATCAGAAAAATCTCATCTCCACATAGGAAATGTACTCTTTGAAGCTCTATAAAAACCTCTGTTTAGGAGAATCTTTCAGGGCCCCGGATCAAGCGCCCCATTCCAAGGTCTCCATGGACTTAAACCCACATTATGATCTATTGTCGGGAGAGTCCATGTCAACTCAACCCCCTTGGTTTCTCCCCCAGGGCCTGCAGATCAATCCTGCCTTGTTGCTAGGATACAACTAGAATGGGAGGCGGGCTGCCCAGGCATCCATCCTTAGAACCCTACTCTGGAGTCGTTCCACATGGGACATCCTAGAGCCATCCAACAGGTCTCAAGTGTCCCACAGAAGGAATATTTGCAGTCTGGAGCATCTCACAACTCCCGTTGTGGGAAAATCTACATGGTCTCTTGAGACGCTCCACTTTATAAAGGGGCCATCATGGACAGAAACTCCAACCTGAGCAAACGTCTGATATTCGCCCTGACTTCAGGTGCATGAGATCTTGATTCAGCTCTGCAGAGTGTGCCTTCTGTGCACTCACCCCCAAAACTAAGCCTAGCTTGTGTTCTCAGACTACCGTCCTCACACCCCTGCCCCAAAAGCCCTACAGATTGGCAATACTGGGGCCATAACGCAGCACACTGCCTGCCCTCCAGAAGAAAAACGTTGCCTTATGGAGGTACCTAGAAACCCGAATAAGGATCAACTGAACGCCACTCGACTGCACCCCAAATATGCAGTCTACCCTGTCTAATGCCTTGTCTGACACAGCATGAGCCCACACCTCCAGACCTACGCTCAACAGCTGGCTGCACACTGAGCTCATTGGACCCATCAGGTCCTTAGGTCTTCATCTCTTCCAACCTCAGTTTTCGGGTTTCAGAACCTAGACCTAAACTCCAATCACTGTCCAGGGGTGAACGTGATGCAGAAATCACAACTCTTCCTTCGCCATGGCTGGAAACCTTGTGGTTGGCATATTCTCCAACGTTCAGTGTAGAATAATCTAGCGTGGCCAATGAGGCACTTCCCATGCTTTAGGGCCTTGTTGGGCACAAATAGGCATTGTGAACCTCAGCATGAGCCCTGTCCTCAAGGAAGGCCTCTCAGTGTCTGAATCAAGAGCCCGCCTATTGGACTTGCCATGCCCCTAGGCCCCCAAACTTAAACAGAGGTGGGGATATCCAGTTGTCCCTCCCAAGGACTCTGCTCTGGAATCCCTCTTTTATTGGGACACTTGAGGTACATAAAATAAAATATAAATAAAATAAAATAAAAAACAGAAAAGACTCCTCCCATCCCACAGAATGTACCCAAACTCTTGGGATCGGGTCAAATCCTCAGAGAAGGAAAGCCATCCACAACCCATGAGGCCACGCCAGCATTCCACCCACATTGTTGACACAAATCCAGAGACAAAACCTGAGCAAGCACCTCAAACTCACCCTTTTTCATATCCCTAAGTGTTATCACAGTCTGTAGATTGGGCGTGCCATACCTATGTCCCCAATCCTAAGCGGAGTTTGTGTTTTCAGACTTTTGTCCCCACAGGCCTGGCCCACACAGCCTCAAGGCTGGGCCCCTAGAGCCAAACTCAGAACTGTGCCTGCCCTCTCCAGGGGATTTCTGCCCATTCCATTGGCCACAAACCTATAGATTAGGAGAAACTCCAAAGTCCGGAAGCCATCCCAATATTATAGGCTGCCCAGGACAAACAGGGGCGATCTGACACAAGCTGAGCAACTACATCCCCTCAGATCCTTAGACACGTATCCTCAGGAAAGAGATTGAACCGGACAGGCACCTAGGCCCTAATTATCTCGATTGCTTTTGTTTCCAGTCATCTACCTCAGAGGCCTGGTTTCCCATACCAGCATATGGGAGATTCCTTAGGCACTCATCAAAACAATTTTCTTCTCTACATAGGAAACGTACTCTTTAGAGCCCATCAAAACCTCCGGTTATGAACGTCCCTCAAGGCCCCGGATCAAGCACCCCCTTCCAAAGTCTCCATGGACACAAATGCACATTATGACCCATCCTCAACTCACCCATTTCAACACACCCGCCTCGGTTGCTCCCCTAGATCCAGCAGATCGAACTTGCCTTGGCGCTATGAGACACCTGGAATGGGAGGCAGGCTGCCCAGGCATTCATCCTTAGAACCCTGCTCTGGATAACTTCCTTATGGGATGTCCTGGAGCCATCCAACAGGTCTCGACTGTCCCACAGAAGGAATCATTGCGGTTTGGAGCATCTCACAATTCCCATCGTGGGAAAACCTCCATGTCCTCGTGACACCGTCCCCTTCATGAAGGGGCCGTCATGGACAGAAACTCCGACGTAAGCCAACGTCTGATCCTAGCTCTGTCTTCAGGCATACAGGATCTCGAATCATCTCTGCAGAGGGTGCCTGCCGTCCCCTCACCCCGAAATCTAAGTCTGGCTTGTGTTCTCAGAATTTTTTTCTCACACTCCTGGCCCACAAGACTTCCAGTTTGGGAATTCTGGAGCCACTATGTGGCACTGTGTCTTCCCTCCAGAAGAAAAACGTTGCCCTCTGGGGCTACCCAGTAACCACAAATGAGTACCATCCTGCACGAAACTCGACTGCACCCCAATGATACAGTCTAGCCTGGGCACTAATTCCCTGTCTGCCACAGCCTGAGCCTGCACCTCCCAACCCACACTCAACAGCTGGCCGAACACTGAGCACATCAGCCACACCATGGCCTTAGGTCTTCATCTCTTCCCAACCTCAGTTTTCAGGCTTCAGAACCTAGACCTTAAATCCAATCACAGTCCAGGAGTGAAAGTGTTGCAGAAATTAGAACTCCATCTTCCCCATGGCCAGAAAACTTGTGGTTGCCATATTGTGCAACGTTCAGTGTAGGAGAAACCAGCATGGTACATTAGGCCACGCCCTGACTTGAGGGGCTCCTTGGGCACAAAAACACATTGTGAAACTCAGTGTGAGACCTATCCTCAAGGAAGGCCTCTCAGTGTCTGGACCAAGAGTCCACATATGGGGCTTGCCATGTTCTTAGGTCCCAATGTTAACCAGAGGTCTGGTTGTCCAGTCGCTCCTCGCCAGGACTCTGCTCTTGGATCTCTCTTTTGGTGGTCCATCTTAGGTAAAAAAAAATAATAATACTAAAAAAATAAACAAAAAAACAAGAAAGGCCTCCTCCCTTCCCACAGAATGACCCCAAACTCTTGGGATCGGGTCAAATCCCCAGAAAGGGAGCCTCATCAATGACCCATGAGGACACCCCGACATTCCATGGCAATCGGTGACACAATTCCAGAAAAAAAAAAAAAAGCATGAGCCAGCACCTCACATTCGCCCTTTGTTCATATCCCGAAGAGTTGTCCTCACGGTCTATAGATCGGGTCGGCCATACCTACATCCACCAACCTAAGTGGAGTTTGTGTTTTCAGACTTTTGTCCAAATAGCCCTGGACCAAACACGCTCCACAATTGGGTCCCTGGAGCCACACCTCAGGACTGTGCTTCCCTTTCAAGGGAATTCTTCCCATTCCATTGGCCACAACCTTGCAAATGAGGAAAAACCTCCAAAGTCACCGAGGCCATCCCATTAGTGTAGGCCGCCCAGGACAAACAGGGGTGATCTCAAACCAGCTGAGCAACTACCTTCACTCAGACAACAGATGTCCCCAGAGAAGAATATTGAACCGGACAGGCCCCTAGGCCCTAATCAGATCCATTGCTTTGGTTTTCAGGCATCTCTCCTCAGAGGCCTCCTTTCCAATACCAGCATATGGTGGTTTCCTGAGGCACCAATAAGAACAAATCTCGTCTCCCCATGGAAAACTTGCTCATTGGAGCTTTGTCATAACCTCTGGTTAGGAGAATCCTTCAGGGCCCTGGTGCCACTGCCCCATACCAAGGTCTCCATGGACTCAAACCAACATTAAGACCATCCTCAGGAAAGTCCATTTCAACTCAGCCCCCTCTGTTGCTACCCCAAGCCAGCAGATCTAACGTTTCTTGTTGCTAGGAGACAATTGGAATGTGAGGCTGGCTGCCCAGGCATTCATACTTAGAACCCTGTTCTGGAAAAATACCTTATAAGACGTCCTGGAGCCATCCAACAAATCTTAATTGTCCCACAGAAGGAATCCTTGCGGTTTGGAGCATCTCACAACCCCAATAGAGGGAAAACCCCTATGGGCTCATAATGTCCCCCCTTCCTGAAGGGGCCAACATGGACAGAAACTCAAACCTGAGCCAAAGTCTGAATCTCGACCTGACTTCAGACGCATGAGATCTCAATTCAGCTCTGCAGAGTGTGCCTGCCATGTCCTTGCCCCGAAACCTAAGCCTAGCTTGTGTTCTCAGACTTCCGTTCTCACTCTCCTGGCCCACAAGCCCTCCAGTTTGGGAATTCCGATGCCACAATGCAGCACTCTGCCTGCCCTCCAGAAGAAAAACTTTGCCCTATGCTGCTAATAAGAAACACCAAATGATTTTCTAATGCATGCCACTTGATTGTAAAGCAATTATACAGCCTACTCTGTATACTAATGCCCTGTCTGGCACAGCCTGAGACAAGACATCCCAAACGATACCCAGACAGCTGGCCCCAACCTGGACACATAGGACCCGCTATGGCTGTAGGTCGTCATCTCTTCCCAACCTCGGTTTTCAGGCTTCAGAACCTAGACCTTATCTCCAATCACTGCCCAGGGGTGAACGTGATGCAGAAATTAGAATTCCTCCTTCCCCATGGCCAGAAACCTTGTGGTTGGCATGTTGTCCAACGTTCAATGTGGGAAAACCTGCATTGTCCGAAAGGCCACGCCAGTGCTTGAGGGCCGCCTAGGGCACAGACATGCATTGTGACCTGCAGCGTGAGTCCCGTATTAAAGTAACGTCTCTCAGTGGCTGGACCAAGATCCTGCATATGGGGCTTGTCATATCCATAGGCCCCCAGGCTTAACCAGAGGGCGAGTATTCCAGTTGTCAGTACCCACTGCTATGCTCTAGAATCCCTCTACTGGGGGAACACATGAAGCAGAAACAGGACACTTCCCTTCCCACAGAATGACCCCAAACTCTTGGGGGCTGGACAAACTACCAGAGAGGGAGACTTCTACGACCCATGAGGCAACTCCTACATTAAACGGCCATTGTGGACAAAACATCCAGAGACAAAAGCCTGAGCGACTGCCTCCCTCTCACCCTTCTTTCATATCCAGAGGAGCTCCCCTCATGGACTGTAGATCAGGCCTGCCGTAACCTCGGCCCCAAACCTGAGCTGAGTTAGGGTTTTTGGATGTCTGTCTGCACAGCCATGGCCCACACAGCCTCCAGGCTGGGGTCTCTGGAGCCACACCACAGAACTGTGCCTGCTCTCTCCTAAGAAACTGCCCATTGCATTGGCCACAACTCTACAAAATAGGAGAAACCTCAAGGTCCCCAAGGACATCCCACTACCACAAGCCGCACTGGACAAATACTGGCATTATGACACAAGCTGAGCAACTACTACCTCCATGCAGACACACAGACAGATATCCGCAGAGATAGAAGATTGAACCAGACAGGCCCCTAGGCCCTATTATGAACTCTTGCTTTGGTGTCCAGGTATCACTCCTCAGAGGCCTGGGTTTGAAGACCAGCATACGGGGCTTTCCTGAGGCACCAGACAGAAGACCTCTCATCTCCACATGGGAAGCTTCCTTGTTGGAGTTGTGTCAAGCCCTTCGGGTTGTAGATTCCTGCAGAATCCCTTAGCTACTACCACATTCCAAGGTCTCCATGGCCACCAACCCACATTATGACTCATCCTCAGGAGAGTCCATTTAAACTCAGCCTTCTGGGTAGCTCACCCAAAAGCCCGCAGATTGAGCGTGCCTTGTCTCGACCAGGCAATGGGAAGGTGAGTTGGCGTTTCTCGGCATCCATGCTTAGGGCCCTGCTCTCGAGTCTTTCTGTATGGGGCATCCTGGAACCATACAATAGTACTCGACTGTCCTGAAGAAGGAAACTTTGAAGTTTGGAGCAGCTCACAACTCCCAGCGTAGGGAAACCTCCCTGGCCTCATGACGCCCCCACCCCCTTCAGGAAGGGGCCGTCATGGACACAAACTCCAGCTTGAGGCAACATCTGATACTCGCCCTGACCTCACCTGCAGGAGATCTCGATTCAGCCTCTTCAGAGTGGGCCTGCCATGCTCTTGGCCCCAAAACTCATGCTAGCTTGTGTTTTCAGACTTCCTTCCTCACAATCCTGGCCACACCCCTCCAGTTTGGCAATTCTGGAGACACAATGCAGCACTCTGCCTGCCCTCCAGAAGAAAAATGTTGCCCTATAGGCCTAACCAGAAACGCCAAATGAGTAACAACCTGCATGCCACTCGACCAAACCCCAATTATACAGTCTAGCCTGTGCACTAAAGCCCTGTCTGAAACAGCCTGAGGGCAGACCTCCAGTCCAACACCCAGACAGCTGGCCATAAACAGAGCATATCACACCCACAATGGCTTTAAGGCATCAACTCTACACAACCTCAGTTTTCACCTTCAGAACCTAGACCTTATCTCCACTCACTGCTCAGGAGTGAACGTGATACAAGAATCAGAACTTCTCCTTCGCCTTGGCAAGAAACCTAGTGGTTGGCATGTTTTTCCAACGTTCAGTGTAGTTGAAACCAGTGTGGCCCATGATGCCCCGCCCATGTTTATGGGCCACATTGGTCACAAACACACATTGTGTCCCTCAGCCTGATCCCAGGCCTCGTGTAAGGCTTCTCAGTGGCTGGATGAAGAGTCAGCATATTCGGCTTGCCATGCCCCTAGGCCCCAAATTTTACCCATAGTTCGGGTTCTCCCTTCACTTTTCCCCAGGGCTCATCTTTGGAATTCCTCTTTTGGCGGGACACCTGAGGTAACAAACCTGAAAGGAGTCCTCCCATTCCACAGATTGATGAAAAGCAATTGGGATCGGACCAAATCCCCAGAGAGAAAGATTCTTCCATGGCCCATGAGGCTTCCCCGACATTCCACGGCCATCGCTGATACAAAATCCAGAGACAAAAGCCTGAGCAAGTGCCTCAGAGTCGCTCTTTCTTTATATCCGGAAGAGTTCTTCTCATGGTTTATAGATCGGGCCTGCCATACCTACCTCCCCAAAGCTAAGCTGAGTTTGTGTTTTCAGACTTCTGGTCCAAAGTCCTGGGCCACACACCTTCCAGGCTGGGGCCCCAGGTGTCACACATTAGGACTGTGTCTACCCAATCCATGGGAATTCTGCCCATTCCATGGTCCAAAACCGTAAAATTAGGAGAACCCTCCAAATCCCTGAGGCCATCCCAATAGTGCAGGTCGCCCGGGACAAACAAGGGCGGTCTGATACCAGCTGAGCATCTACCTCTACTCATAACATAGATGGATATCCCCTGAGAAGCAGATTGAACCAGACAGGACCCTAGGCCATAATCGGATACATTGCTTTGGTTTACAGGCATGTCTCCTCAAAAGCCTGGATTCCAATACCAGCATAGGGGTTTTCCTGAGGCACCCATCAAAACAAATCTCTTCTCCACAAGGAACCTTGTGCATCGAGCTATGTCAAAAACTTAGGAGAATACTTCAGGGTCCCGGTGCCACCGCCCCATTTTAAGGCCCTCATGGACACAAACACACATTAGGACCCATCCTCAGGAAAGTCCATTTCAAGTCAGTCACTCCTGTTGCTCAGGCAGAGCCATCAGATCTAAACACTCTTGTTGCTAGGAGAAAATTGGAATGCGAGGCGGGCTTCCCAGTCATCCATTCTCGAATGGTGCCCTGGAGTCATTCCATATGGGATGTCCTGAAGCTGCCCAACAGGTCTCAATTGTCCCGCAGAAGGTATCCTTGAAGGGGGCATCCCACAAGACCCAACGTGGGAAAACCTACATGGCCTCGAGATTTCGCTCTCTTCATGAAGGGGCCGTCATGCCCATAAACTCCAACGTGAGACAACGTCTGATCCTCGCCCTGACTTCAGATGCATGAGATATTGGTTCAGATCTACAGTGGTCCCTGCCGTGTCCTCGCCCTGATACACAAGTCCAGCTTGTGTTCTCAGACTTCCGTCCTCACACTCCTGGACACGAAGCCCTCAAGTGGGCAATTCCGGACCGACAATGAAGCACTCTGCCTGCCCTCTAGAAAACAAATTTTGCCTAATGAGCTGCCCAGACAACTTATATGAGATAAATCTACATGGCACTCGACTTTACCCAAATTATATAGTCTACGGGGGCACTAATGCACTGTCTGACACAACCTGAGCCCGGACCTCCTGACCAACACCCAGACAGCTGACCGCACACTGAGCACATCAGACCCGCCATGGCCTTAGGTTATCATCTCTTCCCTACCTCTGTTTTCAGGCTTCAGAATCTAGACCTTATCTCCAATCACTGCCCAAGGGTGACTGTGATGCAGAAATCAGAACTCTTCCTTACCCATGGCAAGAAATCTTGTCATTGGCAGGTTGTCCAACGTTCAGTGTAGGAGAAACCAGGATTTACCATGAGGCCCCGCCCATTCTTGTTTGCGAAGTGGGCATAAACACGCATTGTGACCCTCAGTGTGAGTCCTGTCCTCTAGTAAGTCCTCTCCGTCGCTCGACCATTAGATGTCATAATGGGCTTGACATGTCCCTAGGCCCAAATTTGTAACCAGATTTCTGGTTGTCCAGTCGGCCCTCCCCAGGGCTCTACTCTGGAATACCTCATTTGGTGGGACACCTGAGGTTAAAAAACAAAACAAGGCAAATCACAACAACAACAAAACGGACTTCTTCCATCCCACAGAATGACCCCAAAATCTTGCGATGGGGACAAACCACCAGAGAGTAAGACTCGTCCATTTCCCATGAAGTCAACCGGAAATTTCATGACCATGAGTGACACGATATCCAGAGACAAAAACTTGAGCAAGAGCCTGACACTCGCCCTTTTTTCATATCCCGAAGAGTTCTCCTCATGGTCTGTAGATCTATACTGCCATACCTATTACCCGAAACATAAGCCGCGTTTGTGTTTTCAGACAACTGTCCAAACAGCTCTGCCTACACACCCTACAGGCTCAGGCCCCTGGAGCCAAACCTGAGGACTTTACTTGCCCTCTCCAAGGGAATTGTATGTGCCCATTCCAATGGCCACAACCTACTAATAGGATAAACCTCCAAACTCCCTGAGGCCATCCCAAAAGTGGTGGCTCTCCAGGACAAACAGGAGCAATCTGAGCCCATCTGACACCTACATGCACTCAGATGCATAGACTGATGTCCCCAGAGGTAAAAAGGTACGAACAGGCCCCTAGGCACTATTTGGATTCATTGTTGTGCTATCCAGTCATCTCTCCTCAGAGGCCTGGATTTCAATACCAGCGTATTGCTGTTTCCTGACTCATCCCTCAGAACAAATCTCATTTACATATGGGAAACTTGCACGTTGGAGCTGTGTCAAAGCCTCTGTTTGAAAAAACCCATCGGGCCCCAGTGCCACCGCTTCATTCCAAGATCTCCATAGACACAAAAACATATTAGGATCCATCCACAGGAGAGTCCATTTCAACTCAGCCTCCTGGGTTGCTCCCCCAGATCCAGCAGATCTAACCTGTCTTGTTGCTAGGACACAATTGGAATGCGAGGTGGGCTACCCAGCCATCCATCCTTAGAACCCTGCTCGGAATCGTTGCCCTGGAGCCAACCAACAGGTCTCAATTGTCCTGCAGAAGAATCTTTGCAGTTTGGAGCTTCTCACAACTAACATCGTGGGAAAAACCCCACGGCCTCATGACCCCCCCGCCCCTTCATGAAGGGCCATCAGGGACAGAAACACCAACCTGAGCGATCTTCTGATCCTCGCCCTGACATCATAAGCACGAGATCTCGATTCAGGTCTGTAGATTGTTCCTGCCTTGTCCTCACCCAGAAACCTAAGCCTAGCTTGTTCTCAGATTTCCTTCCTCAGACTACTGGACCACAAGCCTCCAGTTTGAAAACCAGAACTATAATGCAGCACTCTTCCTGCCCTCAGGAAGAAAAACATTGCCCTCTGGGGCTACCCAGAAACTCCAAAAGAGGATCAACCTGCACGCCATACGACTGTACCCCAAATATATAGGCTGACCTGGGCACTATTGCCCTTTTTGACACAGCCTGAGCCTGGATTACCTGGCCCCACACAGAAAGCTGGCCGCTCACTGAGCACATCGGACCCGCCATGGTCTTAGGTCGTCATCTCTTCCCAACCTCGGTTGTCAAGTTTCAGAACCTAGACCTTATCTCCAATCACTGCCCAGGCTTGAAAGTGATGCAGAAAACACAACTCCTTCCCCGTGGCAAGAAACCATGTGGTTGGCATGTTGTCCAACGTTCAGTGTAGTTGAAACCAGGGTGGCCCATGAGGCCCCGCTCATGTTTGTGGGCCACATTGGTCAAAACCACACATTGTGACCCTCACCCTGATCCCTGTCCTCAATAAGGCCTCTCAGTGGCTGGATGAAGAGATAGCATATTGGGCTTGCCATGCCCCTAGGCCCCAAATTTTACCCATAGTTCGGGTTCTCCCTTCACTTTTCCCCAGGGCTCTTCTTTGGAATTCCTCTTTTGGCGGGACACCTGAGGTAACAAATCTGAAAGGAGTCCTCCCATTCCACAGATTGACGAAAAACAATTGGGATCGGGCCAAATCCACAGAGAGGAAGATTCGTCCATGGCCCATGAGGCCTCCCCGACATTCCACGGCCATCTCTGATACAAAATCCAGAGACAAAAGCCTGAGCAAGCGCCTCAGACTCGCTCTTTCTTCATAACCGAAAGAGTTCTTCTTAAGGTTTATAGATCGGGCCTGCCATACCTACGTCCCCAAACCTAAGCTGAGTTTGTGTTTTCAGACTTCTGTCCTCAAAGTCCTGGGCCACACACCCTCCAGGCTGGGGCCCTTGGAGTCACACATTAGGACTGTGCCTACCCAATCCATGGGAATTCTGCCGATGCCATTGTCCAAAACAGTAAAATTTGGAGAACCCTCCAAATCCCTGCGGCCATCCCAATAGTGCAGGTCGCCCGGGACAAACAAGGGCGGTCTGATTCCAGCTGAGCATCTACCTCCACTCATACCATAGATGGATGTCCCCTGAGAAGAAGATTGAACCAGACAGGACCTTAGGCCATAATCGGATACATTGCTTTGGATTACAGGCATGTCTCCTCAAAAGCCTGGATACCAATACCAGCATAGAGGTTTTCCTGAGGCACCCATCAAAACAAATCTCGTCTCCAAAGGAACCTTGTGCATCGAGCTATGTCAAAAGCTTAGGAGAATACTTCAGGGTCCCGGTGCCACCGCCCCATTTTAAGGCCCTCATGGACACAAACACACATTAGGACCCATCCTCAGGAAAGTCCATTTCAAGTCAGCCACCCCGGTTTCTCCCGCTAAGCCATCAGATCTAAACTGTCTTGTTGCTAGGAGACAATTGGAATGCGAGGCGGGCTTCCCAGGCATCCATCCTCGAACGGTGACCTGGAGTCATTCCATATGGGATGTCCTGGAGCTGCCCAACAAGTCTCAATTTTCCCACAGAAGGAATCCTTGAAGGGGGCATCCCACAACTCCCAACGTGGGAAAACCTCCATGGCCTCGAGATTCCGCTCCCTTCATGAAGGGTCTGTCATGCACAGAAACTCCAACCTGAGCCAACTTCTGAACCTCGCCCTGACTTCAGATGCATGAGATATAGGTTCAGATCTACAGGGGTACCTGCCGTGCCCGGGCCCTGAAACCCAAGTCTAGCTTGTGTTCTCAGACTTCCGTCCTCACACTCCAGGCCCCGAAGCCCGGAAGTTTCGCAATTCCAGACCCACAATGCAGCACTCTGCCTGCCCTCTAGAAAAAAAAATTTGGCCTAATGAGTGCCCAGGCACCTTATATGAGGATAAATCTACATGGCATTCGACTATACCCAAAGTATATAGTCTAACCTGTGCACTAATGCACTGTCTGACACAACCTGAGCTCGGACCTCCTGACCAACACCCAGACAGCTGACCGCACACTGAGCACATCAGAACCGCCATGGCCTTAGGTTATCATCTCTTCCCAACTGCGGTTTTTCAGGCTTCAGAACCTAGACCTTATCTCCAACCACTGCCCAGGGGTGCCTGTGATGCAGAAATCAGACCTTGTCCTTACCCATGGCAAGAAACCTTGTGGTTGGCATGTTGTCCAACGTTCAGTGTAGGAGAAACCAGCATTCACCCGGAGGCCCCGCCAATTCTTGAGTGCGAAGAGGGCATAAACACGCATTGTGACCCTCAGCGTGAGTCCTGTGCTCTAGTAAGTCCTCTCAGTGGCTCGACCATTAGATGTCATAATGGGCTTGACATGTCCCTAGGCAACAATTTTTAACCAGATTTCTGGTTGTCCGGTCGGCCCTCCCCAGGGCTCTACTCTGGAATACCTCATTTGGTGAGACACCTGAGGTTAAAAAACAAAACAAAACAAATCAACAACAACAACAACAAAACGGACTTCTTCCATCCCAAGAATGACCCAAAACTCTTGGGACTGGGCAAAACCCCAGAGAGTAAGACTCGTCCATTTCCCATGAAGTCACCCGGAAATTTAACGACCATGAGTGACACGATATCCAGAGACAAAAACTTGAGCACGAGCCTCACACTCGCCCTTTTTTCATATCCTGAAGAGTTCTCCTCATGGTCTGTAGATCAGTCCTGCCATACCTATGACCCGAAACATAAGCCGCGTTTGTGTTTTCAGACAACTGTCCAAACAGCTCTGGCCTACACACCCTACAGGCTCAGGCCCCTGGAGCCAAACCTGAGGACTGTACTTGCCCTCCACAAGGGAATTGTATGTGCCCATTCCAATGGCCACAACCCTACTAATAGGATAAACCTCCAAACTGCCTGAGGCCATCCCAATAGTGGTGGCTTCCCAGGACAAACAGGGGCAATCTGAGCTCATCTGAGCACCTACCTGCACTCAGACGCATAGACTGATGTCCCCAGAGGTAAAAAGGAACGAACAGGCCCCTAGGCACTATTCGGATCCATTGCTGTGGTATCCAGTCATCTCTCCTCAGAGGCCTGGATTTCAATACCAGCGTATGGCTGTTTCTTGACTCACCCATCAGAAAACATCTCATCTACATATGGGAAACTTGCACGTTGGAGCTGTGTCAAAGCCTCTGATTGGAAAAACCCTTCAGGACCCCAGTGCCACCGCTACATTCCAACGTCTCCATAGACACAAAAAGACATTAGGACCCATCCACAGGAGAGTTTATTTCAACTCAGCCTCCTGGGTTGCTCCCCCAGATCCAGCAGATCTAACCTGTCTTGTTGCTAGGACACAATTGGAATGCGAGGTGGGCTACCCAGCCATCCACCCTTAGAACCCTGCTCGGAATCGTTGCCCTGGAGCCAACCAACAGGTCTCAATTGTCCTGCAGAAGAATCTTTGCAGTTTGGAGCTTCTCACAACTAACATCGTGGGAAAAACCCCACAGCATCATGACCCCCCCACCCCTTCATGAAGGGCCATCAGGGACAGAAACTCCAACCTGAGCGATCTTCTGATCCTCGCCCTGACATCATAAGCACGAGATCTCGATTCAGGTCTGTAGATTGTTCCTGCCTTGTCCTCACCCAGAAACCTAAGCCTAGCTTGTTCTCAGATTTCCTTCCTCAGACTACTGGACCACAAGCCTCCAGTTTGAAAACCAGAACTATAATGCAGCACTCTTCCTGCCCTCAGGAAGAAAAACATTGCCCTCTGGGGCTACCCAGAAACTCCAAAAGAGGATCAACCTGCACGCCATTCGACTGTACCCCAAATATATAGGCTGACCTGGGCACTATTGCCCTTTTTGACACAGCCTGAGCCTGGATTACCTGGCCCCACACAGAAAGCTGGCCGCTCACTGAGCACATCGGACCCGCCATGGTCTTAGGTCGTCATCTCTTCCCAACCTCGGTTGTCAAGTTTCAGAACCTAGACCTTATCTCCAATCACTGCCCAGGCTTGAAAGTGATGCAGAAAACACAACTCCTTCCCCGTGGCAAGAAACCATGTGGTTGGCATGTTGTCCAACGTTCAGTGTAGTTGAAACCAGGGTGGCCCATGAGGCCCCGCTCATATTTGTGGGCCACATTGGTCAAAACCACACATTGTGACCCTCACCCTGATCCCAGTCCTCAATAAGGCCTCTCAGTGGCTGGATGAAGAGATAGCATATTGGGCATGCCATGCCCCTAGGCCCCAAATTTTACCCATAGTTCGGGTTCTCCCTTCACTTTTCCCCAGGGCTCTTCTTTGGAATTCCTCTTTTGGCGGGACACCTGAGGTAACAAACCTGAAAGGAGTCCTCCCATTCCACAGATTGACGAAAAACAATTGGGATCGGGCCAAATCCACAGAGAGGAAGATTCGTCCATGGCCCATGAGGCCTCCCCAACATTCCACGGCCATCTCTGATACAAAATCCAGAGACAAAAGCCTGAGCAAGCCCCTCAGACTCACTCTTTCTTCATATCCGGAAGAGTTCTTCTCATGGTTTATAGATCGGGCCTGCCATACCTACGTCCCCAAACCTAAGCTGAGTTTGTGTTTTCAGACTTCTGTCCTCAAAGTCCTGGGCCACACACCCTCCAGGCTGGGGCCCCTGGAGTCACACAGTAGGACTGTGCCTACCCAATCCATGGGAATACTGCCGATGCCATTGTCCAAAACAGTAAAATTTGGAGAACCCTACAAATCGCTGAGGCCATCCCAATAGTGCAGGTCGCCCAGGACAAACAAGGGCGGTCTGATACCAGCTGAGCATCTACCTCCACTCATACCATATATGGATGTCCCCTGAGAAGAATATTGAACCAGACAGGACCCTAGGCCATAATCGGATACATTGCTTTGGATTACAGGCATGTCTCCTCAAAAGCCTGGATTCCAATACCAGCATAGAGGTTTTCCTGAGGCACCCATCAAAACAAATCTCGTCTCCACAAGGAACCTTGTGCATCGAGCTATGTCAAAAGCTTAGGAGAATACTTCAGGGTCTCGGTGCCACCGCCCCATTTTAAGGCCCTCATGGACACAAACACACATTAGGACCCATCCTCAGGAAAGTCCATTTCAAGTCAGCCACCCCGGTTTCTCCCGCAGAGCCATCAGATCTAAACTGTCTTGTTGCTGGGAGACAATTGGAATGTGAGGCCGGCTTCCCAGGCATCCAACCTCGAACAGTGCCCTGGAGTCATTCCATATGGGATGTCCTGAAGCTGCCCAACAGGTCTCAATTGTCCCGCAGAAGGAATCCTTGAAGTGGGCATCCCACAACTCCCAACGTGGGAAAAACTCCATGGCCTTGAGATTCCGCTCCCTTCATGAAGGGTCCGTCATGCACAGAAACTCCAACCTGAGCCAACGTCTGATCCTCGCCCTGACTTCAGATGCATGAGATATAGGTTCAGATCTACAGTGGTACCTGCCATGTCCTCACCCTGAAACCCAAGTCTAGCTTGTGTTCTCAGACTTCCGTCCTCACACTCCTGGACACGAATCCCTCAAGTTTAAAATTCCGGACCGATAATTAAGCACTCTGCCTGCCCTCTAGAAAACAAATTTTGCCTAATGAGCTGCCCAGACAACTTATATGAGGATAAATCTACATGGCACTTGACTGTACCCAAAGTATATAGTCTAAACTGGGCACTAATGCACTCTCTGACACAACCTGAGCCCGGATCTCCTGACCAACACCCAGACAGCTGACCGCACACTGAGCACATCAGACCCGCCATGGCCTTAGGTCATCATCTCTTCCCTACCTCAGTTTTTAGGCTTCAGAACCTAGACCTTATCTCCAATCACTGCCCAGTGGTGCCTGTGATGCAGAAATCAGAACTCTTCCTTACCCATGGCAAGAAACCTTATGGTTGGCATGTTGTCCAACGTTCAGTGTACGAGAAACCAGGATTCACCATGAGGCCCTGCCCATTCTTGTTTGCGAAGTGGGCATAAACACGCATTGTGACCCTCAGCGTGAGTCCTGTGCTCTAGTAAGTCCTCTCAGTGGCTCGACCATTAGATGTCATAATGTGCTTGACATGTCCCTAGGCCACAATTTTTAACCACATTTCTTGTTGTCCGGTCGGCCCTCCCCAGGGCTCTACTCTGGAATCCCCCATTTGGTGGGACACCTGAGGTTAAAAAACAAAACAAGGCAAATCAACAACAACAACAAAACGGACTTCTTCCATCCCCAGAATGACCCAAAACTCCTTGTACGGGGCCAAACCCCCAGAGTGTAAGACTCGTCCATTTCCCATGAAGTCACCAGGAAATTTCACGACCATGAGTGACACGATATCCAGAGACAAAAACTTGAGCACGAGCCTCACACTCGCCCCTTATTCATATCCCGAAGAGTTCTCCTCATGGTCTGTAGATCAATCCTGCCATACCTATGACCTGAAACATAAGCCGCGTTTGTGTTTTCAGACTGTCCAAACAGCTCTGCCTACACACCCTACAGGCTCAGGCCCCTGGAGCCAAACCTGAGGATTGTACTTGCCCTCTACAAGGGAATTGTATGTGCCCATTCCAATGGCCACAACCTACTAATAGGATAAACCTGCAAACTCCCTGAGGCCATCCCAATAGTGGTGGCTTCCCAGGACAAACAGGGGCAATCTGAGCCCATCTGAGCACCTACATGCTCTCAGACGCATAGACTGATGTCCCCAGAGGTAAAAATTTACGAACAGGCCCCTAGGCCCTATTCGGATCCATAGCTGTGGTATCCAGTCATCTCTCCTCAGAGGCCTGGATTTCAATACCAGCATATGGCTGTTTCCTGACTCATCCGTCAGAACAAATCTCATCTACATATGGGAAACTTGCACGTTGGAGCTGTGTCAAAGCCTCTGTTTGAAAAAACCCTTCAGGACCCCAGTGCCACCCCTTCATTCCAAGGTCTCCATAGACACAAAAACATATTAGGATCCATCCACAGGAGAGTCCATTTCAACCCAGATCCAGATTGCTCGCCCAGATCCAGCAGATATAACCTGTCTTGTTGCTAGGACACAATTGGAATGCAAGGTGGGCTACCCAGGAATCCATCCTTAGAACCCTGCTCGGAATCGTTGCCCTGGAGCCAACCAACATGTCTCAATTGTCCTGCACAAGAATCTTTGCAGTTTGGACCTTCTCACAACTAACATCGTGGGAAAACCCCCACGAACTCGAGACCCCGCCCCTTCATGAAGGGGCCATCAGGGACAGAAACACCAACCTGAGCGATCTTCTGATCCTCACCCTGACTTTAGAAGCACGAGATCTCGATTCAGGTCTGTAGATTGTTCCTGCCTTGTCCTCACCCAGAAACCTAAGCCTAGCTTGTGTTATCAGATTTCCGTCTTCAGACTACTGGCCCACAAGCCCTCCAGTTTGCAAACCAGAACTATAATGCAGCACTCTGCCAGCCTTCAGGAAGAAAAACATAGCCCTGTGGGGCTACCCAGAAACTCCAAAGGAGGATCAACCTGCATGCCATTCGACTGTACCCCAAATATATAGGATGACCTAGGCACTATTGCCCATTCTGACACAGCCTGAGCCTGGACTTCCTGGCCCCACCCAGAAAGCTGGTCGAACACTGAGCACGCCGGACGAGCCATGTCCTTAGGTCGTCATCTCTTCCCAACCTCGGTTGTCAAGTCTCAGAACCTAGACCTTATCTCCAATCACTGCCCAGGCTTGTAAGTGATGCAGAAATCACAACTCCTTCCCCGTGGCTAGAAACCATGTGGTTGGCATGTTTTCCAATGTTCATTGTAGTTGAAACCAGTGTGGCCCATGAGGCCCCGCCCATGTTTATGGGCCACATTGGTCACAAACACACATTGTGACCCTCAGCCTGATCCCAGTCCTCAGGTAAGGCCTCTCTGTGGCTGGATGAAGAGACAGCATATTGGGCTTGCCATGCCCCTAGGCCCCAAATTTTACCCATAATTCGGGTTGTCCCTTCGCTTTTCCCCAGGGCTCTTCTTTGGAATTCCTCTTTTGGCGGGACACCTAAGGTAACCAACCTGAAAGGAGACCTCCCATTCCACAGATTGACGAAAAAGAATTGGGATCGGTCCAATTCCACAGAGAGGAAGATTCGTCCATGGCCCATGAGGTTTCCCAGACAATCCACGGCCATCGCTGATACCGAATCTAGAGACAAAAGACTGAACAAGCACCTCAGACTCGCTCTTTCTTCATATCCTGAAGAGTTCTTCTCATGGTTTATAGATCGGGCCTGCCATACCTACGTCTCCAAACCTAAGCTGAGTTTATGTTTTCAGACTTCTGTCCTCAAAGTCCTGGGCCACACACCCTCCAGGCTGCGGTCCCTGGGGCCACACATAAGGACTGTGCCTACCCAATCCATGGGAACTCTGCCCATTCCATTGTCCAAAACCGTAAAATTAGGAGAACCCTCCAAATCCCTGAGGCCATCCCAATAGGGCATGTCGCCCGTGACATACAAGCGCGGTCTGATAGCAGCTGAGCATCAACCTCCACTCATACCATAGATGGATGTCCCCAGAGAAGAAGATTGAACCAGACAGGACCCTGGCCAATCGGATCCATTGCTTTGGTGAGAGGCATGTCTCCTCAAAAGCCTGGATTCCAATACCAGCATAGGTGTTTTCCTGAGGTAGCAATCAGAACAAATCTCGTCTCCACAAGGAAACATGTGCATCGAGCTCTGTCAAAAGCTTAGGAGAATACTTCAGGGTCCCGGTGCCACGGCCCCATTCCAAGGCCCCATGGACACAAAGACACATTAGGGCCCATCCTGAGGAAAGTCCATTTCAAGTCAGTCACCCCGGTTGCTCCCGCAGAGCCATCAGATCTAAACTGGCTTGTTGCTAGGAGACAATTGGAATGCGAGGCTGGCTTCCCAGGCATCCTCCCTCGAACGGTGCTATGGAGTCACTCCATATGGGATGTCCTGGAGCTGCCCAAAGGTCTCAATTGTCCCGCAGAAGGAATTCTTGAAGGGGGCAACCCACAACTCCCACGTGGGAAAAACTCCATGGACACGAGATTCCGCTCCCTTCATGAATGAGCCGTCAGGCACAGAAACTCCAACCTAAGCCAAAGTCTAATTCTCTCCCTGACTTGAAATGGATGAGATATTGGTTCAGATCTGCAGGGGGTACCTGCCGTGCCCTTGCCCTGAGCCCAAGTATAACTTTTGTTCTCAGAATTCCGACCTCACTCTCCTGGCCTCAAAGCCCTCATGATTGGTAAATCCGGTCCGACAATGCAGCACATGGCCTGCTTTCTGGAAAAAAAATATTGCCTAAAGAGCTGCCAAGGCACCTTATATGAAGATAAACCTACACGGTACTCGACTTTGCCCGAATTATATAGTCTAACCTGGGCACTAATGCACTGTCTGACACAACCTGAGCCCGGACTTCCTGACCAACACCCAGACAGCTGACCGCACACTGAGCACATCAGACTCGCCATGGCCTTAGGTCCTCATCTCTTCCCTACCTCAGTTTTCAGGCCTCAGAAACTAGACTTTATCTCTGCCTGGGGGTGAGTGTGATGCAGAAATCAGAACTTCTCCTTACACATGGCAAGAAACCTTGTGGTTGGCATGTTGTCCAACGTTCATTGTAGGAGAAACTAGCATTCACCCTGAGGCCCGCCTATTCTTGAGTGCGACGAGGGCATAAATATGCATTGTGACCCTCAGGGTGAGTCCTGTCCTCTAGTAAGTCCTCTCAGAGCCTGGATCACTAGATGTCATAATGGGCTTGACATAGCCCTAGGCCCCAATTTTTAAGCAGATTTCTGGTTGTTCAGTCACCCCTCCCCAGAGCTCTACTCTGGAATTCCTCATGTGGTGGGACAACGGAGGTTAAAAAATGAAACAAAACAAAGCAACAACAACAAAAAAAAACGACTTCTTCCATCCCACAGAATGACCCCAACCTCTTTGGAAGGGGCCAAATCTCCAGAGAGTAAGACTCGTCCATTTCCCATGAAGTCACCCGGAAATTTCACGACCATGAGTGACATGATATGCAGAGACAAAAACATGAGCAATAGCCTCACACTCGCCCTTTTTTCATATACCAAAATGTTCTCCTCATGGTCTGTAGATCAGTCCTGCTCTACCTATGACCCGAAACAGAAGTCGAGTTTGTGTTTTCAGACAACTGTCCAAACAGCCCTGGCCTACACACCCTATAGGCTCAGGCCCCTGAAGCCAAACCTGAGGACTGTTCTTGCCCTCGCAAGGGAATTGTGTGAGCCCATTCCAATGGCGACAAGGCAACTAAAAGTATAAACCTTTAAATTCCCTGAGGCCATCCCATAGTGTTGGCTTCCAAGGACAAACACGGGCAATCTGAGTTCATCTGAGCACCTACCTGCACTCTGACCCATAGATAGATGTCGCCCGAGGTAAAAAGAAACCAACAGGCCCCTAGGCACTAATCGGATCCATTGCTTTGTTTTCCAGGCATCTCTCCTCAGAGGCCTGGATTTCAATACCAAAATATGGCTGTTTCTTGACTCACCCATCAGAACAAATCTCCTCTACACATGGGAAACTTGCATGGTGGACCTGTGTCAAACCTCTGTTTAGGAGAAGCCTTCAGGGCCCTAGTGCCACCGCTTAATGCCACAGTCTCCATAGACACAAAAACATATTAGGACCCATCCACAGGAGAGTCCATTTAAACTCAGCGTCCTCGGTTGCTCCCCGAGATCCAACAGATCTAGCCTGTCTTGTAGCTAGGAGAATATTGGAATGCGAGGTGGGCTACCCAGCCATCCATCCTTAGAACCCTGCTCAGAATCGTTGGCCTGGAGCCAACCAACTGGTCTCAATTGTCCCACAGTAGAATCTTTGCAGTTTGGAGCTTCTCACAACTCCCATGGTGGGAAAACCCCCACGGCCTCGTGATTCCTCCCCTTTATGAAGGGGCCATCAGGGACAGAAAGTCAAACCTGAGGCATCGTCTGATGCTCAACCTGACTTCAGGTGCAAGAGTTCTCGATTCAGGTCTGCCATGTCCTCACACATAAAACCTAAGCCTTGCTTGTGTTCTCGGAGTTCCGTCCTCAGACTACCGGCCCATAAGCCCTCCAGTTTGGCAATCCAGAAGTACAATGCGGCACTCTGCCTGCTCCCTGGAAGAAGAACATTGCCCTCTGGGGCTACCCAGAAAACCCAAATGAGGATCAACCTGCACGCCATTTGGCTGTACACCAAATATATAGGCTGAAGTGGGCACAATTGCCCATTCTGACACAGCCTGAGCCTGGAACTCCTGGCCCCACCCAGACAGCTGGCCACACACTGAGCACATCGGACCCGCCATGGCCATAGGTCGTCATCTCTACCCAACCTCGGTTTTCAGGCTTCAGAACCTTGACCTTATCTCCAATCACTGCCCAGGTTTGAAAATGTTGCAGAAATCCGAACTCGTTCCCTTGGCAAGAAACCTCGTGGTTGGCATGTTGTCCAACTTTCAGTGTAGTTGAAACCAGTGTGGCACATGAGACCCAGCCCACGCTTGAGGGCCACATTGGTCTCAAACACACATTGTGACCCTCAGCCTGAGCCCGGTCCTCAGGCAAGGCCTCTCAGTGGCTGCATGAAGAAAGAGCATATTGGGCTTGCCATGCCCCTAGACCCCAATTTTTAACCAAGTTCGGGTTGTCCCTTCACTCTTGCCCAGGGCTCTGCTTTGGAATTCCTCTTTTGGTGGGACACCTCAGGTAACAAACCTTAAAGGAGTCCTCCCATTCCACAGATTCACGAAAAAGAATTGGGATAGGGCCAAATCCACAGAGAGGAAGATTCGTCCATGGCTCATGAGGCCTCCCCGACATTCCACGGCCATCGCTGATACAAAATCCAGAGACAAAAGCCTAAGCAAGCGCCTCAGACTCGCTCTTTCTTCATATCCTGAAGAGTTCTTCTCATGATTTGTAGTTCGACCGTGCCATACCTACGTCCCCAAACCTAAGCTGAGTTTGTGTTTTTTGAGTTCTGTCCTCAAAGTCCTGGGCCACACACCCTCCAGGCTGGGCCCCTGGAACCACACATTAGGACTGTGCCTTACCAATCCATGGGAATTCTGCCCATTCCATTATCCAAAACCATTCAAATTAGGAGAAACCTCCAAATTCCCTGAGGCCATACCAATGGTGTAGGTTGTCCGGGACAAAAAAGGGCCGTCTGACACCAGCTGAGCATCTACCTCCACTCATACCATAGATGGATGTCCCCAGAGAAGAAGATTGACCAGACAGGACCCCAGGCCATATTGGGATCCATAGCTTTGGTTTACAGGCATGTCTCTTCAAAAGCCTGGTTTCCAATACCAGCTGAGGGCTTTTCCTGAGGCACCCATCAGAACAAATCTCGTTTACACATGGGAAACTTGCATGTTGGAGCTCTCTCAAAGCCTCTGGTTAGAAGGACATTTCAGGTTCCCGGTGCCAGCGCCTCATTCCAAGGTCTCCATGGAGACACACCCACATTAGGACCCATCCACAGGAGAGTCCATTTCAACTCAGCCCCCTCAGTTGCTCCCCCTGATCCAGCAGATCTAACCCGTCTTGTCGCTAGGAGATGATTGGAATGAGAGGCAGGCTTCCCAGACATCCATACTTAGAACCATTCTCAGAATTATGCTGTATGGGAAGTCCTGGAGCCAACCAACAGGTCTCAATAGTCCCGCAGAAGAATCTTTACTGTTTGGAGCATCTCACAACTCCCATCGTGGGAAAACCTCCATGGCCTCGTGATCCCGCCCCCTGCGCTTCATGAAGGGGCCATCAGGGACAGAAGCTCCAACCTGAGCGATCGTCTGATCCTCGCCCTGACTTCAGATGCAGGACATCTTGATTCAGCTCTGCAGAGTGTGCCTGCCGTGCCCTTGCCCAGAAACGTAAGTCTAGTTTGTGTTCTCAACTTCCATCCTCACATTCCTGGCCCACAAGCCCTCCAGTTTGGCAATTCCAGAACTACAAGGCAGCACTCTGCCTGCTTTCCGGAAGAAAAACTTTGCCCTCTGGGGCTACCCAGATTCCCCAAATGAGGATCAACTTGCATGCCACTTGACTGGACCCCAATTATACAGGCTGCCCTGGGCACTACTGCCCTTTCTGGCACAGCCTGAGACTGAACCTCCTGGCTCGCACCCACCCAGCTAGCCACACACTGAGCACATCAGACCCGCCATGGCCTTAGGTCATCATCTCTTTCCAACCTCGGTTTTCAGGCTTCAGATCCTAAACATTATCTCCAGTCACCACCCAGGGTTGAACATGATGCAGGAATCAGAACTCCTTCCCCATGGCAAGAAACCTTGTGGTTGGCATGTTGTCCAACGTAAAGTGTAGTTGAAACCAGTGTGGCCCATGAGGCCCTGCAGATGCTTGAGGACCAAGTCGGTCACAAACATGCATTGTGACCCTCAACGTGAGCCCAGTTCTCAAGTAAGGCCTCTCAGCGGCTGGACCAAAAGACAGCATATTGGGCTTGCAATGCCCCTAGGCCCCAATTTTTAACCAGATTTCTGGTTGTCCAGTCTCCCCTCCCCAGGGCTCGGCTTTGGAATCCCTCTTTTGGTGGGACACCTGAGGTAACAAAACTGAAAGGACTCCTCCCATCCCACAGTTTGACCCAAAACAATTGGAATCGGGCCAAATCCACAGAGCGGAAGACTCGTCCATGGCCCATGAGGCCTCCCCGACATTCCACGCCCATCGTTGACACAAAATCCAGAAACAAAAGCCTGAACAAGTGCCTCACAATCTCTCTTTCTTCATATCCGGAAGAATTCTCCTCACGGTCTGTAGATCGGGCCTGCCATACCTACGTCCCTAAACCTAAACTGAGTTTGTGTTTTAGACTTCTGTCTCCACAGTCCTGGTGCACACACCCTGCAGGCTGGGGCCCCTGGAGCCACATCAAAACTGTGCCTTCCCTCTCCACGGGAATTCTGCCCATTCCATTGTCCATAATCATAAAATTAGGAGAAACCTCCAAAGTCCCCAAGGCCTTCACAATAGTGTAGGCCGCCTGGGACAAACAAGGGCCATCTGACACCAGCTGAGCATCTAACTCCACTAATACCTTAGATGGATGTACACAGAGAAGAAGATTCAACCGGACAGGCCCCTAGGCTCTAAATGGAGCCATTGCTTTGGTTTCCAGTTATTTCTCTTCAGAGGCCTATATTCCAATAACAGTATATGGGGGTTTCCTGAGGCACCAATCAGAACAAATCTCGTCTCCACATGGGAAACTTGTCCTTTGGAGATGTCTCAAAACCTCCGGTTAGGAGAATCCTTCAGGGCCCATGCACCAACGCCCCATTCCAAGGTCTCCATGGACACAAACCCACATTAGCATCCATCCTCAGGAGAGTCCATTTCAACTCAGCCCCCTTGGTTGCTCTGACAGAGCCAGCATATCAAACCTGTCTATTTGCTAGGAGACAACTGCAATGTGAGGCGGGCTTCCCATGCATCCATCCTTAGATCCCTGCTCTGGTGTCATTCTGTATGGTATGTACTGGAGTGATACAAAAGGTCTCAATTGTTGATCAGAAGGAATCTTTGTTGTTTGGAGCATCTCACAACTTCCATTGTGGGTAAACCTCCATGGACTGGAGATGCTGTCCCCTTCATAAAGTGGCCAGAATGGACAGAAATTCAAACCTAAGCCTAGGTTTGAACCTCGCCCTGACTTCAGATTCATGATATCCCGATGCAGATCTTCAGAGGGTGCCTGCCGTGCCCTCGCCCAGAACCTACGCCTAACATGTGTTCTCAGACTTACGTCCTCACACTCCCCGTCCACAAGGCATCCACTTTGGAAATTCCGGAGCCACAATGCAGCACTCTGCCTGTTCTCCAGAAGAAAAACATTGCCCTTGGGGCTACCCAGAAATGCCAAATAAAGATCAACCTGCACGGCACTCAGTTGTACCCCAATTATACAATCTACCCTGGGCACTAAGGCCCTGTCTGACACAGCCCAAGCTTGGACCTCCCGACCAACACCCAGACAGCTGGCTCCACGCTGAGCATATCGGACCCAACATGGTCTTAGGTCGTCATCTCTTCCCAACCTCGGTTTTCAGACTTCACAACCTAGACCTTATCTCCAATCACTGCCCAGGGGTGAATGACATGCAGAAATCAGAATTAATACTTCCCCATGCCAAGAACTCATGTGGTTGACATGTTGACTATCATTCAGTGTAGGAGAAACAAGCATGCACCATGAGTCCCCACCCATGCTTGAGTACCACGAGGGCATAAACACGTATTGTGACCCTCAGCATGAGTTCTGTCCTCAATGAAGGCCTCTCAGTGGCTGGACCATTAGAAGGCATATTGGGCTTGCCATGCCCCTAGGCCCGTATTTTTAGTTAGATTTCTTGTTGTCCAGGGCTCTGCTCTGGAATCCCTCTTTTGGTGGGACACCTTAGTTAACAAAACTGAATCCCACAGATTAACCCAAAACAATTGGGATCTGGCCAAATCCACAGAGAGAAAGACTCTTCCATGGCCCATGAGGACTCCTTGACATTCCACAGCCATCATTGACACAAAATCCAGGGGCAAAAGCCTGACAAGTGTCACACTTTCACCCTTTATTCATATCCCAAAAAGTTCTCCTCATAGTCTGTAAATCGGACCTGCCATACCTACGTCCCCAAAGCTAAGCTGAGTTTGTGTTTTCAGACATCTGTCCCCACAGTCCTTGCCCACACACCCTCAAGGCTGGGCCCTTGGAGCCACACATCAGGTCTGTGCCTGCCCACTCCACAGGAATTCTGCCCATGCCATTGTCCATAATCATACAATTTAGGAGAAACCTCCAAAGTCCCCGAGGCCATCCCTATAGTGTAGGCCGCCCGGACAAACAGGAGCGGTCTGACACCAGCTGAGCAACTACCTCCATTTCATAAAATAGACAGATGTCGACAGAGAAGAAGATTGAACCAGAGAGGTTCCTAGGACCTAATTGGATGCATTGCTGTGGTTTCTATGTATCTCTCCTCAGAGGCCTGCTTCTAATACCAGCATATGTGGGTTTCCTGAGGCACCAATTAGAACAAATCTTGTCTCCACATGGAAAACTTGCTTTTTCGAGTTGTTTCAAAATCTCCGGTTAGAATCCTTTAGAGCCCTGGGGCCACCACCCCATTCCAACTTCCTCATGGACACAAACACACATTAAGACCCATCTTCAGGAGAGTCCATTTCAACTCAGCTCCCACGATTGCTCCTGCATAGCCATCAGATCGTACCTGTCTTGTGGCAGGGAGACAATTGGTGTAAGAGGCAGTCTGCTCAGGCATCCATCCTTAGAACCCGGCTCTGGAGTCATTCCATATGGGATGTCCTGGAGCCATCCAACAGGTCTCAATTTTCCCGCAGAAGGAATCCTTGCAGTTTGGAGCATCCCACAACTCCCAACGTGGGAAAACCTCCATGGCCTCGAGATTCCACCCCTTTGATGAAGGGGCCATCATGGACAGAAACTCCAACCTGCGCCTAAGTCTGATCCTCGTCCTGACTTCAGATGAATGAGATTTTGATTCGGATCTGCAGAGGGTGCCTGCCGTGCCCTCGCCCTGAAACTTAAGTTTAGCTTATAATCTCAGACTTATGTCCTCACACTCCTGGTCCCGACGCCCTCAAGTTTGGCAATTCTGGACCCACAATGCTGCACTCTGCCTGCCTACCAGAAGAAAAATGTTGCCCCAGTGAGCTTCCCTGACACAATAAATGAGGATGAACCTACATGGAACTCAACTGTACCCAAATTATACATTCTAACCTGGGCACTAATGCATTGTCTGACACAGCCTGAATCCATACCTCCTGAACAACACCCAGAAAGCTGACCGCACACTGAGCACATCGGACCCTCCATGACCTTAGGTTATCATCTCATCCCAACCTCGATTTTCTGGATTCAGAACTTAGATCTTATCTCCAGTCACTGCCCAGGGGTGAACATGATGCAGAAATCAGAATTCCTCCTTCCCCATGGAAAGAAACCTTGTGGTTTGTATGTTGTCCAAAGTTCAGTGTAGGAGAATCAAGCATGGCCCATGAGTCCCCGCCCATGCTTGATGCCTACATTGGGCACAAACATGCATTGTGACCCTCAGTGTGAGCACTGTACTCAAGTAAGACCTCTCAGTGGCTGGACCAAGGTACCCCATATGGGGATTGCCATGCCCTTAGGCCCCCAATCTTATACAGAGTTCGGGTTGTCCAGTCGCCCCTTCCCAGGGTTCTGCTCTGGAATCCCTCTTTAGTGGCACACCTGAGGTAAAAAAAAAAAAAAAAAAAAACAGAATGGACTCCTCCCATCCCACGGAATGACCCCAAAATATTGGGATCATCCAAATCCCCATAGAGGAAGTCTCACCCATGGTCCATGAGGACGCCCCTACATTCCACGGCCATCAGTGACACAAAATCCAGAGTCAAAAGCCTGAGCAAGTGCCTCACACTCACTCTTTGTTCATATCCTGAAGAGTTCTGCTCAAGGTCTGTAGATCGGGCC
The DNA here is from genome assembly GCF_964662115.1 of Mustela nivalis. Classification (NCBI taxonomy): domain Eukaryota; kingdom Metazoa; phylum Chordata; class Mammalia; order Carnivora; family Mustelidae; genus Mustela; species Mustela nivalis. The sequence continues at coordinate 210,112 of NW_028135655.1, forward strand.
TCCCATACCTATGTCCCCAAACCTAAGACGAGTTTCTGTTTTCAGACTTCTGTCCCCACAGCTCTGACCCACACACCCTCCATGCTTGAGCCCCTAGAGCCACACCTCAGGATTGTGCCTTCCCTCCCCAAAGGAATTCTGCCCATTTCATTGGCCACAAACTTGCAAATTAGGAGAAACCTCCAAAGTCAAAGTGGCCATCCCAATAGTGTAGACTGCCCAGGACAAATAGGGGCAATCTGACACCAGCTGAGGAACTACCTCCACTCAATCCCATAGACAGATGAACCGAGAGAAGAAGATTAAACCAGACAGGCCCCAGGCCCTAATCAGATCCATTGCCTTGGTTTCCAGGCATCTCTCCTCAGAGTTCTGGTTTCCAATACCAGCATATTGGGGGTTACTGAAGCACCAATGAGAACAAATCTTGTTTCCCCATGGGAAAAATGCTTCTTGGAGCTGTGTCAAAACCTCTGGTTAGGAGCATCCTTCAGAGCCCTGGTGCCACTGCCCCATTCCAAGGTCTCCATGGACACAATCCCACATTATGACCGATCCTCAGGAGAATGCATTTCAACTCAGCCCCCTCGGCTGCTACATCATAGGCAGCAATCAAACGTGCCGTTTCGCTAGGAGACAATTGGAATGCAAGGCCGGATGCCCAGGCATCCATCCTTACAACCCTGCTCTGCAATTGTTCCATATGGGATGCCCTGGAGCCATCCAACAGGTTTCAACTGACCCGCAGAAAATCCTTGTGGTTTGGAGCATCTCACTACTGCCATCATGGGAAAACACCAATGGCGGTGTGATGACCCCCCTTCATGAAGGGGTCATCATGGACAGAAACTCCAACCTGAGCCAATATATGAACCTCGCCCTGACCTCAAATGCATGAAATCTAAATTCAGCTCTGCAGAGTGTGCCTGTCATTTCCTCGCCCTGAAACCAAAGCAAAGCTTCAGTTCTCAGACTTACATCCTTGCATTCCTGGCCGCAAGGCCTCCAGTTTGGCAGTTCCGGAGCCAGAATGCAGCACTCTGCCTGCCCTCCAGAAGAAAGACTTTGCCTTATGGGGCTACGGAGAAACCCCAAATAATTATCTTCTGCATGCCACTCAACTGTACCCCAATTATACAGCGTATCTGGGCACGAATGCCCTGTCTGGCACAGCCTGAGTGCAGACCTCCTGAAGGACACCTAGAAAGCTGGCCCCAAACTGAACACATCGGACCCGCCATGGCCTTAGGTCGTCATCTCTTCCAAACCTCGGTTTTCAGGCTTCAGAACCTAGACCTTATCTCCAATTAGTGCCCAGAGGTGAACGTGATGCAGAAATCAAAACTCCTCCTTCCCCATGGCAAGAAACCCTGAGGTTGGCATGTCCAAGGTTCACTGTAGGAGAAACCTGCAAGCTCAATGAGGTCCCGCCCAATATTGAGGACCACCTTGGGCACAAACACACATTGTGACCCTCAGCATGAGTCCACTATTCAAGTAACGTCTCTCAGTGGCTGGACCAAGAATCTGCATATGGGCTTGCCATGCCCATAGGACCCCAGGCCTAACCAGAGGGTGGGTATTCCAGTTGTATGTACCCAGTGCTCTGCTCTAGAATCCCTCTATTGTGGGGACACATGAGGCAGAAAACAGGACTCCTCCCTTCCCACAAAATGACCCCAATCTCTTGGGAGCCGGACAAATCACCAGAGAGGGAGACTTCCATGGCCCATGAGACCATGCTTACATTAAATGACCATCATGAATACAACATCCAGAGACATAAGCCTGAACGACCGCCTCTCACTCGCCTTACTTTCTAATCACAATGAGCTCCCCTCATGGACTGTAGATCACTCCTGCCATAACCTCAGCCCCAAACCTCAGCCGAGTTTGTGTTTTTGGATGTCTGTCCCCACAGCCCTGGCCCACACAGCCGCCAGGCTGGGGCCTCTGGAGCCACACCACAGGACTGTCCTGCTCTCTCCAAGGAGACTATGCCCATTCCATTGCCCATAACCCCACAGAATAGGAGAAACATCAAGGCCCCCGAGGACATCCCACTACTATAAGCCACTCTGGACAAAGGCATCCTGACACAAGCTGAGCAACTACCTCCATGCAGAAACACAGACAGATGTCGGCAGAGACAGTAGATTGAACCAGACAGGCCCCTGGGCCCTAATCTGAACTCTTGCTTTGGTTTCCAGGTGTCACTCCTCAGAGGCCTGGGTTTGAAGACCAGCATCTGGGGCTTTCCTGAGACACCAAACAGAACAACTATCGTCTCCACATGGGAAGCTTCATTGTTGGAGCTGTGTCAAACCCTTCAGTTTGGAGAAACCTGCAGAGTCCCTGAGCCACCGCCACATTCCAAGGTCTCCATGGCCACCAACCCACAGTATGACTCATCCTCAGGAGAGTCCATTTCAACTCAGCCCTCTGAGAAACCCGCCCAAGAGCCTGCAGATTGAGCCTGCCTTGCCCCAAGCAGCCAGTGGGAATGTGAGGTGGCATTTGCAGACATTCATGCTTAGACCCCTTCTCTCGAGTCTTTCTGTAGGGGTCATCCTAGAACCATCTCATAGTACTCGACTGTCCTACAGAGGAAACCTTGATGTTTGGGGCAGCTCATAACTCCCAGCGTTGGGAAACCTCCCTGGCCTCATGACGCCCCCACCCCCTTCAGGAAGGGGCCATAATGGACACAAACTCCAACCTGAGGCAACGTCTGATACTCGCCCTGACCTCAGATGCAGGAGATCTTGATTCAGTCTCTGCAGAGTGGGCCTGCCATGCCCTCGGCCCCAAACCTAACGCTAGCTTGTGTTTTCAGACTTCCCTCTTCACACTCCTGGCAAACAAGCCCTCCAGACTGGGAATTCCAGAACCACAACACAGTTTTCTGCCTGCCCACCAGAAGAAAAACGTTGCCCTATGGGGCTCTCCAGAAACCACAAATGAGAACCAACCTGCTCTGGCCTCGACCGCACCCTAACTGGAAAGGCTACCCTGGTCAGTAATGCTCTGTCTGACACAGCCTGACGTCCCGACAGACAAGGAAACAGCTGGCTGCACACTAAGCACATCAGACAAGCCATGGCCTTATGCCGTCATCTCTTCCCAACCTGGGTTTTCAGACATCTGACCCTAGATATTATATCAAATCCTGGCAAACGTGGGTAACTGAAGCACAAATCAGATCTTCTCCTTCCCCATGGCTGGAAAACTTGCTGTTGGCATGGAGTCATACCTTCAGTGTAGGAGAAACCTTCATGGCCCCTGAGGCCAAGCCTAAACTTGAGTGCCTCCTTGGGTACAAACTCGCATTGGGACCATCAGCATGGGCCCCATGTCGAAGTAAGGTCTCTCAGGGCCTCGACCAAGAGCCCGCATATGGGGCTTGCCAAGCCCCTATGATCCCAATCTTCACAAGAGCTCGAGTATTCCATTTGCTCGAACCCAGGACTGTGATCTGGAGTCCCTCTCCTGGAAGAACACCTGAGCCAGACAGCAGGACTCCACCCTTCCCACAAAATGTCCCCAAAATCTTAAGAGCTGGACCAACTCCTCAGAGAGGGAGACTCTTCCATAGCCCCTGAGGTCACCCCTACATTCCACGGCTATGGGAGACAAAACATCCAAAGACAAAAGCTTGCGTGACTGCCTCCCATTTGCCCTTCTTTCATAAGCTGAGGATCTCCTCTCACGGTCTGTGGGTCCATCCTGCCATGCTCTCGGCTCCACACCCAAGCCGAGTTTGTGTTTTCAGACTTCTGTGCCCACAGCCCGGACCCACACACCCTCCAGGCTAGGGCCTATGGAGACACACTGAAGGACTGTGCCAGTCCTCTCCAAGAAAACTGTACCCAATCCATTGGCCACAACCCTAGAGATTAGGAGAATCCAATAAGGTCTCCAAGGCCATGCCTCGGCCATGGACTAAGAGGGGCACTCTGACACCAGCTGAGCAACTATCTCCACTTAGATACTCAGACAGTGTCCCCAGAGACAGAAGATTGAAACGGACAGGCATCTAGGCTCTAATCTGAACCCTAGCTTTGGTTTCCAGGTGTCTCTACTCAGAGAACTGGTTTGAAGACCAGTATCTGGGGCTTTTCTGAGGCACCAAAGAGAACCTGTCTCATCTCCACATAGGGATCTCTTTTTAATTGGAGCAATATTACACCCTTCGGTTAGGCGAATACTTCATGGCCCCTGAGCTGCCAAAATATTCCAAGGACTCCATGCACACAAACCCACAATATGACCCATCCGCAGGAGAGTCCATTTCAATTCAGCCCCCTAGTTAGCTCGCCCCAGAGCCAGTAGTTCAAACATGTCTTGTCACAAAGAGCCAATGGGAATGTGAGGTATGCTGTACAGGCATCCATCCTTCGAATCCTGCTCTCCAGTCTTTCCGTATGGGACATCCTGGAGCCATTCAACAGGACTCGACTGTCCAGCAGATGGAAAGCTTGTGGTATGGGTCAACGCACAAACTAGAGTTTGTGCTGGTGTCTAAGGTGCTGTGCAGGATTCTCCAATCTTGAGGGTTTGGCACAGGTCGAAGGGCATGGTTTCCTACTGGGGACAGGAGATATTCTATTGTGTGGCTCAGGGACCACATGTTGTATCCTAAGTTGGTATTTCAGAACAGGACCCTGAGGACAGATGCCTGAAAACCTAATCTAGTGTTCCAATGACGTCCTAGGAGCATGTCAGGTACAATCTTCTGACCCAGGAACATTGAAATGGCTGTCTGCTTGGATGTAGGTGATCAGGGCGTTTCAGACTGGCATTTGTGTCCAGTGCTGCCGACAATATTGGGTCGGGCTCAGGGCTCTTGCGTGTTTCTCCTAAACTGGAAGGTTTGGGCAGGTTTGACGGGCACAGTTTCCTTGGGGATGGCAGGCCCAGTCATGTGTTGTGGATCCAGAGACCCTGTCCTGGAGGGCATATGAGCCATGGTTTTGGGAGAGAAGTCTGCAAACACAAATGTGGGTTATGGTTAGTGGAAAGGTGATCACAGGCCCAATGAGTAGACCTGGAGTGCAGCTTGTCAGGAGTAATTAGGGTGACTGGAAGGCAGTAGCACAGGCTTTTCTCTCTATATTGTGTGTCCAGGATGGCCTTGGAATGCAGGTATAGTCTCATGGGTCCATGGGAAACTTTTCCTCTCTATGGATCTGTGCAGCTCATAGTTTGGTGGCTTTTTTGGGGAAGGGAAGAGTGTTGTTTTCCATCTTATGGGTGCCCCAAAACAGGGATTCCAGATACAGGCTCTTTTTCTGGGCATCTGGGACTTCCCACCAAGGGTTAGGATTTGCACCTAGGGGTGTATGAGGCCTGCAATGCGGGATCATGATGGTGCAACTGAGAGGGATTGTTTGAAAGCTTGCTCAGGCTGAGTCTCACAATGCCTGTTTGCTCCCATGGCGGCCCTCAGGAGTGGGAGTGGTCTCATTGGTCATATATCTGGCTCCGTCTTAGAGAGTTGGACACCCAACCCAACAGCCAAATGTCCTGCCATGAGGAAGGATGAGTTCTCTTCCGTCAGGTTCCTCTGTGCTTCAGGTTGCCCCATTGGCAGGGTTTCCAGCAAGGTCTCGAGATAGGTGCCTGAATACCAAGGATGGGTGGAGATGACGTACTTGGGCCATAGCAATCCCAAATGCTAGATATGAGGCCTAAAACTCGGTCGGGGCTCAGGCTCTGTCAGACACAGCGCTAGTGGCCATGGCAGCCTTTATATCAGAGTAGATTCGAGGGCGGAGCACATTGATCCTCATGTGGAGTTTCTTGGGAAGATTCCCAGGCATTTGTTCATTGAATAGGGAAGGCAGAATGCTGTGTTGTGGCTCCAGGTTTCCCAATCACGAGAGCTTGGGAACCAGTCAGTTTTGGGTGGAATTGTAAACAAAAGCTATGGTTCAATTCAGTGCCAAGCAGAAGGCAGTTCCAATTTGTAGCAGTTTACTCGAGATATCCAGCACTGGAATAAGGGTGGATGTCAGATGCTTGCTCACACTAGAGTTTTTGTCTATGATGACCGACAAGTGGAGGGGTGGTATAAAGAGGCCATGGAGGAGTTCACATGCTGAGGCCTGTGAACTGCTGCAAAAAGTAACATTTTTTTGTACAGTGTAGGTGAAGTCTGGTTTGTTTACTCTAGGTTTCCCCATGTGGAAAGTTTGTGAAGAAGAGCTCTCCGGCATGGATGCCAGGAAAGCACACCTCCATTGACAATTGCAGCTGAGGAACATGGCAGATTCGTTCTGGTGGCTCTGGGACAAAGTGCCAAGGCCTTGAGTTGACATGGGATCTCTTGCAGATGGGTCACAATGCTTGTTTGTTACCAGGGAGAACTTAGAATGTGCTGGTTGCTAAGGTGCCATGCAGGATTCTCCTACCCTGAGGGTTTGGCACAGGTCCAAGAGCATGGTATTCTTCTGGGGACAGGGAATGTTCTGTCGTGTGGCTCAGAGACCATATGATGTGTCATAGATTGGTATTTCAGAACAGGCCCCTGAGGACAGATGCCTAAAAACCTAATGGGGTTCCATTGAGAGCCTACTGGCATTTTAGGTTCAATCGTCTATCTCACGATCATTGACTTGGCTATTTCCCTGGATGTAGGTGATAAGGGTGTTTCAGACTGCGCATTTCCATCCCGAGTGGCCGGCAATATTGGTGTGGGCTCAGGGGCCACACAGGTTTCTCCTAATCTGGAAGGTTTGGGCAAATCTGATATGCACAGTGTCCTTGGGGTTGGCAGCCAGAGTTCTGTGGTGTGGCTCCAGAGATCACATTCTGGTGGGCATGTGAGCCATGGTTTTGGGAGAGAAGTCTGCAAACACAAATACAAATTAGGGTGAGTGGCGAGGTGATCACAGGCCCAATGCGTAGACCTTGAGGGAAGCTCGTCATGAACTATAATTAGGGAGACTGGAAGGCAGTAGCACAGGCTTTTCTCTCTGGATTGTGTGTCCAGGATGGCCTTGGAATGCAGGTGTGGTCTCATGGGTCCATGGGAGTCTTTTCCTCTCTATGGATCCTGGTGGCTCTCCATAGTTTGGTGGCTTTTTCGGGGAAGGGGATAGTGATGTTTTCCACCTTATGGGTGCCCCAAAACAGGGATTCCAGAGACGGGCTCTGGTTCATGGCATCTGGGACATCACAACAAGTGCTAGGATTTGGGCTTAGGGCATATTAGGCCTGCAATGCGGGTTCATGGTGGTGCAACAGAGAAGGATTGTTTGAAAGCATGCTCAGGCTGAGGGTCACAAGGCCTGTTTGCCTCCAGGGCATCCCTGAGGCGTTTGTGTGGTCTCACTGGACTTGTAAATGACTCCCCCTTTCAGGGTTGAACACCCATCCTAACAGCCAAGTTTCCTGATATGAAGAAGGAGGAGTTCTCTATTGTGCTTCAGGATGCCCCATTATCAGGGATTCCAGCAAAGGTCTGGGGACAGGTGCCTGAATACCAAGGATGGGTAGAGATGAAATACTTGAGCCATGGCATTCCCAAATACTAGATGTGGGGCTCAAACTCTGGTGACTGACACTAGGTCTGGGCTCAGGCTCTGTCAGACACAGCACTAGTGGCCAGGGCAACCTATAAATCAGGGTCCCTCCGATATAGGGCCGAGCAGATTGATCCTCATGTGGGGTTTCTGGCCAGACTCACCAGGCACTTGTTTCTATCGGGAAGGCAGAATGCTGTGTTGTGTGTCCATAATTCGCTATCAAGAAGGCTTGGGGACCAGTCGGGTGAGGAAGGAATTGTAAACACAAGCTACAGTTCAATTCACTGCCAAGCGGAAGGCAGTTCCTGTGTCCAGCAGCTTTTTCGAGATATCCAGCACCTTAGTAAGGGAGGACGTCGGATATTTGCTCACACTGGAGTTTGTGTCTATGATGACTGACAAATGGAGGGGTGGCGTCAAGAAGCCATGTAGGGATTTTCACGTTGAGACTCATGAGCTGCTCCAAATAGCAAGGTTTCATTCTACTGGACAGGTGGAGTGTGGTTTATTTGCTCCAGGGTCCCCCATGTGGAAAGTTTGGGTAGCAGAGCTCTACCGCATGGATGCCTGGAATGTTCAACTTCATTGACCATTGCAACTGAAGAACATGGCAGCTTTATTCTGGTGTCTCTGTAGCAAAGTACCAAGTCCTTGATTTGACATGGAATCTCTTGCAGATGGGCCACACAGCTGGTTTGTTACCAGGTAGATCTTAGAATGTGCTGGTGGCTTAGTAGTTGTGCAGGAATCTACTACTCTGGGATTTTGCACAGATTGTAGGGCACGGTTTCCTTCTGGGGACAGGAGATGTTCTGTTGTGTGGCCCAGCCACCACATGTTGTATCATAAGTTCGCATTCTAGAACAGGCCTCTGAGGACACATGTCTGAAAACCGAATCAATGGTTCCAATGACGTCCTAGGGGCATGTTAGGTTCATTATTCTGACTCAGGACCATTGACTTGGCTGTGTTCCTGGATGTAGGGGATCAGGGTATTTCAGACTGTGCATTTGTGTTCAGAGCGGCCGCCGAAATTGGGGTAGGCCCAGAGGCCTTGTAGGTTTCTCCTAATCTAGACAGTTTGGGCAACTGTGATGGAAACAGTTTCCTTGTGGATGGCAGGGACAGTCCTGCAGTGTGGATCCAGAGACCCCATCCTGGAGGGCATGTGTGCCATGGTTTTGGTAGATAAGTCTGCAAACACAAATTCGAATTAGGGTGAGTGGCGAGGTGATCACAGGCCCAATGCATATACCTTGAGAGCAGCTCATCTGGAACTGTAATTAGGGTGAATGGAAGGCAGTAGCACAGGCTTTTCTCTCCGGATTGTGTGTCCAGGATGGCCTCGGAATGCAGGTGTGTTCTCATGGGTCCATGGGAGACATTGCCTCTCTATGGATCCTGGTGGCTCCTCATAATTTGGTGACATTTTTGGGGAAGGGATGAGTGCTGTTTTCCATCTGAAGGGTGCACCAAAACAAAAATTCCAGAGATGGTCTCTGGGTCTGGGCACCTCGAAAATCCCACCAAGTTTTATGATTTGAACCTACAGGCATACCAGGCCTGAAATGAGGGATCATTGTGGTGAATCTGAGAGGGATTTTTTGAAAGCATGCTCAGGGTGAGGGTCACAATGCCTGTTTGTGCCAAGGGTAGTCCTCAGGAGTGTGTGTGGTGTCATTGATGTTGTAACTGGCTCCCCCTTTGAGGGTAGAACACCCATCCCAAAAGCCAGGTTTATTGCCATGGGGAAAGAAGAGTTCTCTATTGTGCTTCAAGTTCCCTAATTGGCAGGGATCCCTGCCAAGGTCTGGGGACAGGTGCCTGAATATCAAGGATGGGTAGAGATGACATACTTTGGCCATGGCAATCCCAAATGCTAGATATGGGGCCTGCTCTTTAGTGGCTGAAACTCAGTCGAGCTCAGGCTCTGTCAGACACGGCACTAGTGGCCATGGCAGCCTATAAATCGGTGTTGACTCGAGGGCCGACCTGATTGATCCTCATATGGGTTTTCAGGGCAGACTCACCAGGCATTTCTTCATTCGATGGGGAAGGCAGAATGCTGCGTTGTGGCCCCAGATTTCCCTATCAAGAGGGCTTAGGGACCAGTCAGGTGAGGATGGAATTGTAAACACAAGCTATGGTTCAATTCAGTGCCAAGTGGAAGGCAGTTCCAATGTGCAGTGGTTTATTCAAGACATCCAGCACCGGGATAAGGGTGCATGTCAGATGTTTGCTTAGACTGGAGTTTGTGTCTATGATGACCGACCAATGGAGTGGTGGCATCAAGAGGCCATGGAGCAGTTTACACGCTGAGGCCTGTGAGTTGATCCAAACATAAGGTTTCCTTCTACTGGACAGGGGAGGTCTGGTTTGTTTACACCAGGTTCCCCCATGTGCAAAGTTTGGGTAGCATAGTACTCGCATGTGGATACTGGAAAGCACACCTACATTGACCATTGCACCTAAGGAACATGGCAGGTTCTTTCTGGTTGCTCTAGGGCAAAGTACCAAGGCCTGGATTCTAATAAAGTTGGGTCACAATGCAGTTTTGTTACCACGGAAATCTTACTATGTGCTGGTGGCTAAGGGGCCATGTATGATTAGTCTATCCTGATGGTTTGACACCGGTCGAAGAACATGGTTTCTTTCTGGGTATCGGAGATGTTCTGTTGTGGGGCTCACGGACCAAATGTTGTATCATAAGTTGGTATTCCAGAACAGGCCTCTGAGGACAGATGCCTAAAAACTTCATCTAGGGTTCCAATGAAGTCCAAGGGGAATTTCAGGTTGAATCATCAGACTCAGGAACATTGACTTCGGTGTCTGCCTATATGTAGGCAACCAGAATGTTTCTGACTGTGCCTTTGTGTACAGAGTGGCCTCCAATATTGGGGTGGGCTCTGGGGCCTTGCAGGTTTCTCCTAATCTTGAAGGTTTAGGCAAATTTGTGGGCACGGTTTCCTTGGGGGTGGCAGGCACAGTCCTGTGGTGTGGCTCCAGAGACTCCATCGTGGAGGGCATGTAAGCCATGGTTTTGGGAGAGAAGTCTGCAATCACAAACTCGGATTAGGTTGAGTTGCGAGGTGATCGTAGGCCCAATGCATAGACCTGGAGGGCAGATCGTCAGGAACTGTAAATCACGTACCTCGAAGGCACTAGCACTGGCTTTTGTATCTGGATTGTGTGTCCATGATAGCCTTGGAATGCAGGTGTGTTCTAATGTTTCCATGAGAGTATTTTCCTCTCTACGGATCCTGGAAGCTCCCAATAGTATGGTGGCTTTCTCGTTTGAATGGAAGAGTGCTGTTTTCAATCTTAGATGTTCCCCAAAAAGGGATTCCAGAGAAGGGCTGTGAGTCTGGGTGCTTGGAAAATCCCACCAGGATTAGGATTTGGGCCTAGGGGAGTACCAGGCCTACAATGTGTGACTTGGAGGTACAACTGAGAGCGTTTGTTTGAAAGCATGCTAGTCTGAGTGTCACAATGCCTGATGTGATTAGGGCAGCCCTTATGAGTGGGAGTTGTCTCCTTGGCCATGCAGCTGGCTACCACTTTAATGTAGGACACCCATCCCAACTACCAGGATTCCTGCCATGGAAAAGGAAGAATTCTCTATTGTGCCTCAGGTTCCCCCATTAGCAGGTATTCTAGCAAATGTCTGGGGACAGATGCCTGAATACCAAGGATGGGTAGAGATGAGGGACCTGAGACATGGCCAGTCTCACATGCCTGACTCTCTGAGTAGCTGACATGAATTGAGCACTCAGGCTCTGTCAGAAACAGAACTAGTGGTCAGGGCTGAGTATGAATCAGGGATCCCTCAAGGGCTGAGCAGATTGATCCTCATGCAGAGTTTCTGGGCAGAATCACCATGCCCTTCTTCTTTCTAAGGGGAAGGCAAAAAGCTGCGTTGTGGCCCCAGAATTCCCTATCAAGCGGGCTTGGGGACCAGTAGGGTGAGGATGGAATTGTAAACTCAAGCTAAGGTTCAATTCAGTGCCAAGCAAAAGGCAGTTCCATTGTGCAGTGTCTGATTCCAGATATCCAGCACCTGAGTAAAGGTGAAAGTCAGACATTTCCTCATGCTGGAGTTTATGTCTATGATGACCGATGAATGGAGGGGTGGCGTCAAGAGGCCATGGAGGATTTCACATGCTGGGGCTTGTGAGATGCTTCAAACAGCAAAGTTTCCTTCTACCACACAGGGGGAGACTGGTTTATTTGCTCCAGGGTCCCCCATGTGGAAAGTTTGGGTAGCAGAGCACTCCCACGTGGATGCCTGAAAAGCACACCTCCATTAAAATTGCAGCTGAGAAACATGGCCAATTCGTTCTGGTGGCTCTTGGGCGAATTACCAAGGCCTGGAGTTGACATGAAGTCTCATGAAGATGGGTCATAATGCAGGTTTGTTACCATGGAGACCTTAGAGTGTGCTGGTGGCTAAGGGACCATGTAGGATTCATCTACCCTGAGGGTTTGACACTGGTCAAAGGGCACGGTTTCCTTCTCGGACCAGAGATGTTCTGATGTGGGGCTAACGGACCAAATGTATCATAATTTGGTATTGCAGAACAGGCCTCTGAGGATAGATGCCTGAAAATTTAATCTAGGGTTCCAATAAAATCCTAACGGAATGTCAGGTTCAATCCTCTGACTCAGTATCATTGACTTCAAAGTCTGCCTAGATGTAGGTGATCAGGGTGTTCCAGACTGTGCATTTGTGTACAGAGTGGCAACCAGTATTGGGGTGGGCTCAGGGGCCTTGCAGGTTTCTCCTAATCTGGAAAGATAGGGCAATTTGATGGGCACAGTTTCCTTGGCAATGGTGGGCACAGTCCTGTGGTGTGGCTCCAAAGACCCCATGCTGGAGGGCATGAGAGCCATGGTTTTGGGAGGGAAGTCTGCAAACACAAATGCGGGTTAGGTTTAGTGGCGAAGTGATTGTAGGCCCAATGCATACTCCTGGAGGGAAGCTCCGTGTGAAATGTAAATCGCATGCCTCAAAGGAGGTAGCACAGGCTTTTTTATCTGGATTGTGTATCCACGATGGACTAAGAATGCAGGTGTGGTCTCAGGTGTCCATGGGTGATATTTCCTCTCAAGTATCCTGGCGGCTCCTTATAATGTGGTGGCTTTCTCAGAGAGGAAAGAGTTCTGTTTTCCATATTAAGGGTGTCCAATAACAGGGATTTCAGAGAAGTGCTCTGGCTCTGGGCACCTGGAAATACCCACCAAGGGTTATGATTTGGGCATAGGGGCTTACCAGGCCTCCAATGCAAGTCCTGGAGATACAACTGAGAGCGTTTGTTTGAAAGCATGCTCAGGTTGAGGGTCACTATGCAAGCTTTTGCATAGGGTGGCCCTCAGGAATGGGGGTGGTCTCAATGGCCATTCAGTAGGCTAACACTCTGAGTGTTGGACACCCTTCCGAACTTACAGGAATCCTGCCATGGGCAATGAGGATTTCTCTATTGTGATTCAGGTTCCCTCATTGGTAGGGATTCCAGGAAAGGTCTGGGGACACATGCCTGAATACCAAGGATGGGTAAAGATGACGGCTCTGTTCCGTGGCCAGTCTAACATGCGGGATATGGGCCCCGCCTTCTAGGTGGCTGACACGAGGTCGGGGCTTAGGCTCTGTCAGACACAACACTAGGGGCCAGGGCTGTCTATAATTCAGGGTTCCCTCAAGGGACAAGTAGATTGATCATAATGTGGAGTTTCTGGGCAGACTCACCAGGCCCTTCTTCTTTCTATTGGGAAGGCAGAATGCTGTGTTGTGGCTGCAGAATTCCCTATCATGAGGGCTTGTAGACCAGTAGGGTGAGGATGGAATTGTAAACCCAAGCTATGAATAAATTCAGTGACAAGCGAATGGCATTTCCAGTGTGCAGCGGCTGATTCGAATATCCAGCACCTGAGTAAACGCAGACGTCAGATGTTTGCTCAAGCTGGAGTTTGTGTCTATAATGACCGACAAATGGAGAGGAGTTGAAAAGAGGTCATAGAGGATTTCCCACACTTGAGCTTGTGAGATGCTCCAAACAGCCAGGTTTCCTTCTACAGGACAGGGCAGTCAGATTTGTTTGCTCGAGAGTCCCCCATGTGGAAAGTTTGGGTAGCAGAGCACTCCCACATGGATGCCTGGAAAGCACACTTCCACTGAACATTGCAGCTGAGGAACATGACAGGTTCTTTCTGAAGGCTCTGGGGTGAAGTACCAAGGCCTGTAGTTGACATGGAATCTCATGAAGATGGCTCACAATGCTGGCTTGTTACCAGTGAGATCTTAGAATCTGCTGGTGGCTACGGGCCAAGTAGGATTCATCTACCCTGAGGGTTTGACACAGTTCCAAGAGCACGGCTTCCATCTAGAGAAAGGAGATGTTCTGTTGTGGGGATCAGGGACCATATGTTGTATCTTAAGTTGGTACTCCAGAACAGGTCTCTGATTACAGATGCCTGAAAACCTAATCAGGGGTTACAATGAGGTCATAGGAGCATGTCAGGTTCAATCTTCTGACTGAGAAACACTGACTTGGGTATCTGCCTGGATTCAGGTGATCAGCGTATTTCAGACTGCACATTTGTGTCCAGAGGGGCCTCCAGTATTGGGGTGGGCTCAGGGGCCTTGCAGGTTTCTCCTTATCTCGAAGTTTTAGGCAAATGTGACGGACACATTTTCCTTGGGGATGGCAGGCACAGTCCTTTGGTGTGGCTCCAGAGACCCCATCCTGGAGGAAATATGAGCCATGGTTTCGGGATAGAAGTCTGTAAGCACAAACTCGGGTTAAGGTTAGCGGTGAGGTGATCGCAGGCCCAATGCATAGACCTGGAGGGCAGCTCGTCTGGAACTATAAATTAGTTGCCTTGAAGGTGGTAGCACAGGCTTGTGTATCTGGCTTTTGTGTCCAGGATGGCCTCGGAATACAGGTGTGGTCTCATGGATCCATGGGAGATTTTTCCTCTCAAGGATCCTAGCGGCTCCCTATACTATGGTGGCTTTCTTGGCGAAGGGGAGAGTGCTATTTTCCATCTTAGGGGTGTCCCAAAACAGAAATTCCAGAGACAGGCTGTGTTTCTGGGCCCCTGAAAAATCCCACCAGGTGTTAGGATTTGTGCTTAGGGGCATATCAGGCCTGCAAATTTGGATTCTGGAATGCAACTGAGAGTGTTTGTTTGAAAGCATGCTCATGTTGGGGGTCACAATGTCTGCTTGTGTCCAGGGCGGCCCTCATGAGTGGGCGGGTTATCATTGGCCATTCAGCTGGCTACCACTCTGAGGTCTGGAAACCCATCCCAAGAGCCATCATTCCTGCCATGGGGAAGGAGGATTTCCCTATTGTGCTTCTGGTTCCCCCATTGGCAGGGATTTCAGCAAATGTCTGGGGACAGATGCCTGAATCAAGAATGGGTAGAGATGACAGCCCTGGGACATGGCTGGTCTCACATTCTGGAGTTGGAGCCCAGTCTCTGGGTCCTGACACGAGGTCAGAGACGAGGTTCTGTCAGACTCAGCGCTAGTGGCCAGGAAAACCTATAAATGGGGTTCACTCGAGGGTCGAGTAGATTTATCCTCATGTAGGGTTTCTGGGCAGTCTCTCCAGGCTGTTTTTTCTTGCTATGGGGAAGGCAGAATGCTGTGTTGTGGCTTCAGAATTCCCTATCAAGAGAGCTTACTGAACACCAGGGTGAGGATGGAATTGCAAACCCAAGCTACTTTTTTTTTTCAAGATTTTATTTATTTGTCAGAGAGCGAGCGAGAGCAAGCACAGGCAGACAGAGTGGAAGGCAGAGTCAGACGGAGATGCAGGCTCCCTGCGGAGCAAGGAGCCTGATGTGGGACTCGATCCCAGGACGCTGGGATCATGACATGAGCCGAAGGCAGCTGTTTAACCAACTGAGCCACCCAGGCGTCCCGCCAAGCTACTTTTAAATTCAGTGCCAAGCATAAGGCAATTCCAGTGTGTAGCAGCTGATTCAAATATCCAGCACTTGAGTAAGTGCAGATGTCAGTTGATTGCTCACGCTGGAGTTAGTGTCTATGATGACCAACAAATGGATGGGTGGCCTCAAGAGGCCATGGAGGATTACCCACCCTCAGGCTTGAGATACTCCATACAGAAAAGATTCCTTTTACCGTACAGGGGAGTCTGGTTTGTTTCCTCCAGGGTTCCCCATGTGGAAAGTTGGTATCAGAGCACTCCCGCTGGATGCCTGGAAAGTACACCTACATTGACCATGGCAGCAGAGGAACATGGCAGTTTCATTCTGGTGGCTCTGGGCCGAAGTACCAAGGGCTGGAGTTGTCATGGAGTCTCATGAAGATGGGTCACAATGCTGGTATGTTGTCAGGGAGATCATAGAATGTGCTGGTTGCCAGGGGGCCTTGAAGGATTCATCTACCCAGAGTGTTTGACACAGGTCCAGAGCACAGCTTTCTTCTAAGGACAGGAGATGTTCTTTTGTGTGGCTCAGTGACCATATTGTATCATACATTGATATTCAGAACAGCCTTCTGAGTACAGATACCTGAAAACCTATTCTAGTGTTCCAGTGAATCCTAGGAGCATGTCAGGTTCAATCTTCTGTCTGAGGATCATTGACTTGGATATCAGCCTGGATGTAGGTGATATGGTGTGTCAGACTGTGCATTTGCGTCCAGAGTGGCCTCCAATATTGGGCTGGGCTTAGGGAACTTGCAGGGTTCTCCTAATCTAGAGGGTTTGTTTAATAGTGACAATCACAGTTTCCTTTGGGAAGACAGGTACAATCCCGTGGTGTGGCTCCAGTTATCACAAACTGGAGGGCATGTGAGCCACGGTTTTGGGAGGGAAGTCTGAAAACACAAACTTGGGTTAGGGTTAGTGGCAAGGTTATCACAGGCCCAATGCATAGACATGGATGGCAGCTCTTCAGGAACTGTTAATCGGGTGACTCAAAGGCAGAATCACAGGCTTTTTTCTCTGTATTGTGTGCAGGATGGCCTCAGAATGCAGTTGTGGCCTCATGGGTCCATGGGAGATTTTTCCTCTCTAAGGATCCTGGTGGCTCCCAATAGTTGGTGGCTTTTTCGGGGAAGGGAAGAGTGCTGTTTTTCATGTTAGGGGTGCCCCAAAATATGGATTCCAGAGACGGACTCTGGGTTTGGTCCCCTGGAAAATCCCACCAAGTGTTAGGATTTGGGCCTAGTGGCTTACCAGGCCTGCATGCAGGATCCTGGAGGTGCAACTGAGAGGTCTTGTTTGAAATCATTCTCAGGCTGAGGGTCACAATACTTGCTTATGCCCAGGTGGCCCTCATGAGTGGGCGTGGTCACATTGGCCATGCAGCTGGCTCCCACTTTGAGGGTTGGAAAACCATCCCAACAGCCAGAATCCTGCCATGGGGAAAGAGAAGTTCTCTATAGTGCGTCAGGTTCCCCCATTAGCGGGGATTCCATCAAAGGTCTGGGGACAGAGGCCTGAATACCAAGGATGGGTAAAGATGATGGACATGGGCCATGGCCAGTATCAAATCGTGGATATGGGCCCCGATCACTGGGTGGCTGACACTAGGTCTTGGCTCAGGCTCTGTCAGACACAGCACTAGTGCCCAGGGCAGCCTATAAATTGGGGTTCCCTCGAGTGCCGAGCAGATTGATCCTCATGTATGGTTTCTGGGCAGACTCACCAGGCCCTTCTTGTTTGTAAGGGGAAGGCAGAATGCTGTTTTGTGGCTCTAGAATTCACTATCAAGAGGGCTTGTGGACCAGGAGGCTGAGGATGGAATTGTAAACCTAAGCTATGGTTACATTCTGTATCAAGCGAAAGAAATTTCCAGTGTGCAATGTTTGAATCCAATATTCAGCACTTGAGTGAGGGTGGATGTCAGATATTTGCTCATGCTGGAGTTTGTGTCTATGATGACACAAAAATGGAGGGGTGGCGTCAAGAGGTTATGGAGGATTTCCCAATCTGGTGTTTTTGAGATGCTCCAAACAGCAAGGTTTCCTTCTACCAGACAGGGGCAGTCTGATTTGTTTCCTCCATGGTTCCCCATGTCGAAAGATCGGATAACATAGATCTCCCACATGGGTGACTGGAAAGCACACCTTCATTGACCATGACAGCGAAGGAACATGGCATCTGGTGGCTTTGAGGCGAAGAAATAAAGACTGGATTGGACATGGAACCTCATGAAGATGGGTCAAAATGTTGGTTTGTTACCAGGGAGATCTTAGAATGTGCTGGTGGTTAATGGGCCATGCAGGATTCATCTAGCCTGAGGATTTGACACAGGCCCAAGAGCCTGGATTGCTTCTGGGGGCAGGAGATATTCTGTTGTGGGGCTCAGCGGCCATATGTTGTATCATAAATTGGTAATCCAGAACAGGTCTCTGAGGACAGAAGCCTGAAAACCTAATAAAGGGTTTGAATGAGGCCCTAGGGGAATGTCATTCAATCTTCTGACTCAGGATCATTGACTCTGGTGTCTGACTGGATGCAGGTGATGAGGGTGTTTCAGACTGTGCATTTGTGTCCAGAGTGGCATCCAATACTAGGGTTGGCTCAGGTTCCTTGCAGGTTTCTCCTTATATGGGGTTTTTGGACAACTGTGATGGGCAGTTTCCTTGGGGATTGCAGGAACTGTCCTGTGGTGTGACTCCAGAGACCCCATCCTGGAGGACATGTGCGCCATGATTTTGAGAGAGAAGTCTGCAAACACAAACTTAGGTTAGGGTTAGTGGCAAGGTGATCATAGTCCCAATCCATAGACCAGGAGGGCAGCAAGTCTGGAACTGTAAATCACGTAACTCAAAGGTGGTAGCACAGGTAATTGTATCTGGATTTAATTTCCAGAATGGCCTTTATTGCAGGTGTTGTCTCAAGGGTCCATGGGAGATTTCTCCTCTCAAGGATCCTGGCGGTTCTCAATAGTTTGTTGGATTTCTCCGGGAAGGGATGAGTACTGTTTTCCAGCTTAGGCGTGCCCCAAAACAGGCATTCCAGAGATGAGCTCTGGGTCTAAGTGCTTGGAAAATCCCACCAAGGGTTAATATTTAGGCCTAGGGCCATACCAGGCATGCAATGCGGGATCCTGGAGGTGCAACTGAGAGCGTTTATTTGAAAGTATGGTCAAGCTGAGGGTCCCAATGCCTGCTTGTGCCCCGGAGGCCATCAGGATTGGGCGATGTCTACTCAGCCATGCAGCCAGTTCCCATTCCTAGGGTTGGACACCCATCCAAAAGCCAGGATTCCTGCCATGGCGAAGGATGAATTCTCTATTGTGCTTCAGGTCCCCCCATTGGTAGGGATTCCAGCTAAGATCTAGGGGACAGATGCCTGAATACCAAGGATGGGTAGTAATGACAGCCCTGGGCCATGGCCGGTCTCACATGGTTAATGTGGGCCCCACCCTCTGGGTTGCTGACACGAGGTAGGGGCTCAGGCGCTGTCAGACACAGCACTAGTGGCTAGGGCAAACTATAAATAGGGGTTCCCTCCTGGGCTGAGTATATTGATCTTCATGTGCAGTTTATGGGCAGACTCACCAGGTTCTTCTATCTATGAAGAAGGCAGAATGTTGCGTTGTGGCTCCAGAATTCCCTATCAAGAGATATGGCAGACCAGTAGGGTGAGGATGAAATTGTAGTCTGAAGCTAGGCTTAAATTCATTGCAAAGCGAAAGGCAGTTCCAGTGTGCAGCAGCTGATTCCAATATCAGCGCCTGAATATGGGCGGATGTCAGATGTTTGCTCAGGCTGGAGTTTGTGTCTACGATGACCAACAAATGGAGAGGTGGCGTCAAGAGGCCATGGAGGATTTCCCACCCTGGGGCTCAGGGGCCATAATTTGTATCATAAGTTGGTATTCCAGAAGAGGCCTCTGAGGACAGGTGCCTGAAAAGTTAATCCCTCTTCCAATGAGGTCCTAGGGCCATGTCAGGTTCAATTATCTGACTCAGGACCATTGATTTTGGTGTCTGCCTGGATGGAGGTGATCAGGGTGTTTCAGACTGTGCATTTGCATCCAGAGCAGCCTCCAATATTGGGATGTGCTCAGGAGCCTTCCGGGTTTCTCCTAATCAGGAGGGTTTGGGCAACTGTGATGGGCCCAGTTTCCTTGGGGATGGCAAGCACAGTCTTGTGGTGTGACTCTAGGGGCCCCATCCTGGAGGACATGTGAGCTATGGTTTTTAGAGAGAGATCTGCAAACACAAACTCGGGATAAGGTTAATGGAGAGGTGTTCACAGTCCCAATCCAAAGATCTGGAGGGCAGCACGTCAGGAACTGTAAATCAGGTGACTCGAAGCCAGTAGCACAGTCTCTTGTATCTGGATAGCATATCCACGCTGGCCTTGGAATACAGGTGTGGACTCATGGGACCATGGGAGATTCTTCTTCTCAAGGATCCTGGGGGATCCCATTAGTTTGGTGGCTTTCTCAGGGAAGTGAAGAGTGCTGTTTTCCATCTTAGGGGTGCCTCAAAACAGGGATTCCAGTGACGGGCTCTGGGTATGTGCACATGGAACATCCCACGATGTGTTAGGATTTGGGCTTAAGGGCATATCAGGCCTGCAATGCAGGATCCTGGAGGTGCAACTAAGAGCATTTTTTTGAAGGCTTGATCAAGCTGAGGGTTACAATGGCTACTTGTGCCCAGGGCAGCCCTCATTAGTGGGCATTGTCTCCTTGGCCATGCAGCTGGCTCCCACTTTGAGGTTTGGACACTCATATCAACAGCCAGGATTCCTACCATGGGGAAGGAGGAGTTCTCTATTGTGCTTTAGGTTACCCCATTGGTAGGGATTACATAAAAGGTCTGAGGACAGGTGCCTGAATACCAAGGATGGGTAGAGATGATGGACTTGGGCCCTGGCCAATCTCACATGCTGGATATGGGCTCATATCTCTGGGTGCCTGAAACTAGGTCTTGGCTCAGGCTCTGTCAGACACAGTACTAGTACTAGTACTAGTACTAGTACTAGTGCCCAGGACAGCCTATAATCAAGGTTCCATCGAGTGCCAAGTAGATTGAACCTCATGTGGAGTTTCTGGCAAGATTCACCAGGCCCTATTTCTTTCTAGTGGGAATGGAGAATGTTGCCTTGTGGCTCCAAATTCCCTCTCTAGAGGGCTTGCAGACCAGGAGGCTGAGGATGGAATTCTAAACCCAAGCTATGGATAAATTCAGTGTCAAGTGAAACGCAGTTCTAGTGTGCAGTGGTGGAAAAGAAAATGCAGAATCTAAATAACGGCAGATTTCAGATGTTTTCTCATGCTGGAGTTTTTGTCTATGATGACTGACAAATGGAGGGGTTGTGTCAAGGGCCATGGAGGATTTCTCCTGCTGGTGCTTCTGAGATGCTCCAAACAGAGGGTTCCCTTCTACTGGTCAGTGGCAGTCTGGTTTGTTTGCTCCAGGGTCCCACATGTGGAAAGAATAAGTAGAAGAGCACTCCCACATGGATGCCTGGAAAGCACACCTCCACTGACCATATCAGGTGAGGAACATGGCAGGTTCATTCTGGTGGCTCTGGGGCGAATTACCAAGGACTTGAAGTGACATGGAATCTCATGAAGATGGATCACAATGCTGTTTGTTTGTTACCAGAGAGATCTTAGAATGTGCTGGGGGCTAAGGGGCTGTGCATAATTCATATACCCCGACCCTTGACACAAGTTGAAGAGCACGAATTCCATCTGGGGACAGGAGATATTCTATTGTGGGGTTCCGGGACCAATCTTCTGACTCAGGACCATTGACTTGGGTGTCTTCCTGGATGGAGGTGATCAGGGTGTTGCACACTGTGCATTTGTGTCCAGAGTGGCCTCCAATATTGGACTGGGCTCAGGGGACTTGCAGGTCTCTCCTAATCTGGAGGGTTTGGGCAACTGTGATTGACACAGTTTCATTGGGGATAGCAGGATCTTTCCTGTGGTGTGGCTACAGAGACCCATCATAGAGGGCATGTGAGCCATGGTTTTGGGAAAGAAGTCTGCAAACACAAACTTGGGGTAGGGTTAATGGCGAGGTGATCACAGGCCCAATGCATAGGTCTGTAGGGCAGCTCGTCTGGAACTGTAAACCAGGTGATTCGAAGGTGGTAGCACAGTCTCTTGTATCTGGATTGTGTGTCCAGGATGGCCTCGGAATGAAGGTGTGGTCTTATGGAGCCCTGGGAGATTTTTTCTCTCTACGCATCCTGGCAGCTCCTAATAGTTTTCTCAGGGGAGGGAAGAGTGCTGTTTTCCATCATAGGGGTGCTTCAAAACAGAGATTCCAGAGACGGGCTCTGGTTATGTTGGCATGGAAAATCCCACGAAGTGTTAGGATTTGGTCCTAAGGGCATACCAGCCCTCGATGCGGGACCCTGCAGAAACAACTGAGAGCATTTGTTTGAATGCATGCTAAGGTTGAGGGACACAATGCCTGCTTTGGCCCAGGTGGCCCTTATGATTGGGCGTTGTCTCATTGGCCATGCACCTGGTTCTAATTCTGAGGGTTGGGCACCCATAGCAACAGCCAGGCTTCCTGCCATGGGGAAGGAGGAGTTCTCAATTGTGCTTCAGGTTCCCCCACTGGTAGGGATTCCAGCACAGATCTGGGATAGTTGCCGGAATACCAAGGATGGGTAGAGATGACTGGGCCATGGCCAGTCCCACATGCTGGATAAGGGCCCCACACTCTGGGTGGCTGGCACGAGGTTGGGGCTCAGGCTCTCTCAGACACAGTGCTAGTGGCCAGCGCAAAGTATAAATCGGGGTTCCCTCGAGGGCCAAGTAGATTGATCTTCATGGGGAGTTTCTGGGCAGACTCACCAGGCCCTTCTTCTTTCTATGGGGAAGGCAGAATGTTGCGTTTTGTCTCCCTAATTCCCTCTCAAGAGGACTTGCAGTCCAGTAGGGTGAGGATGGAATTGTAAACCCAAACTATGCAAGAATACAGTGTCAAGTGAAAGGTATTTCCAGTGTGCGTGACTGATTCGAATATCCAGCACCTGAGTAAGAGCAGATGTCAGATGTTTGCTCATGCTGGAATTTGTGTCTATGATGACTAACAAATGGAGGGTTGGCATCAAGAGAATGTGGAGGACTTCCCAGGCTGGGGCTTGTGAGATGCTCCAAACAACCAAGGTTTCCTTCAACCTGACAGGAGCAGTCTTATTTGTTTGCTCTAGGGTTCCCTATGTGGAATTTTTGTGTAGCAGAGAACTACCTCTTGGATGCCTAGAAAGCACACGTCCATTGACCTTTGTACCTGAGGAACATGGCAGATTCGTTTCATGGCTCTTGGGCAAAGTACCAACACCTTGAGTTGGCATCAAGTCTCAGGAAGTTGGGTCACAATGCTGGTTTGTTACCAGGGAGATCATAGAAGGTGCTGGGGCTAATGGGTCATGCAGGATCCATCTACCCTGAAAGTTGGACATAGATCCAAGAGCACATTTTCCTTCTGGAGACAGGAGATGTTCTGTTGTGGGAATCAGGGACCACATGTTGTATCATAACTTGGTATTCCAGAACAGGACTCTGAGAACAGATGTCTGAAGACCCAATCTAGGGTTCCAGTGAAGTCCTAGGGGCATGTCAGGTTCAATCATCTGACTCAGAACCATTGACTTGGCTTTCTGCCTCGATGGAGGTGCTCAGGGTGTTTCAGACTGCACGTTTGCATCCAGAGCAACCGCCAATATTGGGGTGGGTTCAGGGGCATGGCAGGTTTCTCCTAATCTGGAGGGTTTGGACAACCTGATGGTCACAGTTTTCTTGGGGATGGCAGGAACTTTCCTGTGATGTGGCTTGAGGGACCACATCTTGGTGGGCATGTAAGCCATGGTATTGGGAGAGAAGTCGGCAAACACAAACTGGGGTTAGGGTTAGTGTCGAGATGATCATAGGCCCAATGCATAGACATGGAGGTCAGCTCGTCAGGAAATGTAAATAGGATGACTCGAAGTCGGTAGCAAAGACTTTTCTCTCTGGATTGTGTGGACAGGATGGCCTCGGAATGCAGGTTTGTTTTCATGGGTCCATGGGAGATTTTTTCTCTCTAAGGATCCTGGCGGCTCCCAATAGTTTGGTGCCTTTCTCAGGGAAGGGAAGAGTGCTGTTTTCCATCTTAAGGGTGCCCCAAACAGGGATTCTGAGACAGACTCTGGGTCTGGGCACCTGGAAAATCCCACCAAGGGTTAGGATTTGGGCCTAGGGGCATACCACGCCTGCAATGCTGGTACTGGAGGAGCAACTGAGAGTGTTTGTTTGAAAACATGCTCAGGCTGAGGATCACCGTGCCTGCCTGTGCCCATGTCGGCCCTCAGGAGTGGGCATGGTCTCCTTGGCCATGCAGCTGGCTCCCACGCTGTTGGACAACCATCCCAACAGCCAATATTCCTGCCATGGGGAAGGAGGTGTTCTCTATTGTGTTTCAGGTTCGCCATTGGCAGGAATTCCAGCAAAGTTTGGGGGACAGATGACTGGATACCAAGGATGGGTACAGATGATGGCCCAGGGCCATGGCCGATCTTCATGCTAAATATGGGCCCTCACCTCTGGGTGGCTGACACGAGGTCGGGGCTTAGACTCTGTCAGACACAGCACTAGTGGTCAGGGAAATCTATTAATCAGGGTTGCCTCGTGGTCTGAGTAGATTGATCCTCATGTGCAGTTTCTGGGCAGACTCAACAGGTCCTTCTTCTTTCTATGTGGAAGGCAGAATACTGCGTTGTGGCTCCAGAATTCCCTATCAGGAGATATTGTGGAGCAGTGTGGTGAGGATAGAATAGTAATACAAAGCTATGGTTCAGTTCAGTGAAAAGCAAAAGGCAGTTCCAGTGTGCAGCTGCCGTTTCGAATATCCAGCACCTGAGTAAGGGTGGATGTCAGATGTTTGCTCACACTGGAGTTTGTGTCTGTGATTACCCACAAATGGAAGGGTGGCGTCAAGAGGCCATGGAGGATTTCCCATGCTGGGGCTTGTGAGATGCTCCAAATAGCAAAGTTTCTTTCTACCGGACAGGAGAAGTCTGGTTTGTTTTCTCTGGTTTCTCCATGTGGAAAGTTTTGTAGCAGAGAACGCCACAGGGATGCCTGGAAATCACACCTCCATTGACCATTGCAGCTGAGGAACATGGCAGGTGCATTCTGGTGGCTCTGGGGCAATATATCGAGACCTTGAGTTGACATGGAGTCTCATGAAGATGGGGCACAATGATGGTTTGTTACCAGGAATATCATAGAATGTGCTGGTTGCTAAGGGGCCATTCAGGATCCAAATACCCTTAGGGTATGACACAATTCCAGGAGCATGGCTTCCTTTTTGGGGAGGACATATTCTGTTCTGTTGCTCAGGGACTATATATTTTATCATAAGTTGATATTCCAGAGCAGGCCTCTGACGACAGATACCTGTAAACCTAATCTAGTGTGCCAATGAAGTCCTCGGGGCATGTCAGGTTCAATCTTCTGACTCAGGAGCATTGACTTGGGTGTCTGCCTGTATGGAGGTGATCAGGGTGTCTCAGACTGTGCATTTGTGCCCAGAGCGGCCTCCATTATTTGGTTGCGCTCAGGGGCCTTGCAGGTTTCTCCTAATCTAAAGGTATCGGGCAAAAGTGATGGGCACAGTTTCCTTGAGGATCTCATGCACAGTCTTGTGGTGTGGCTTCAGATGCCAGAACCTGGAGGTCATGTGAGCCATGGTTTTAGGAAGGAAGTCTGCAAACACAAACTCAGTTTAGGTTAATGGCAAGGTGATTGCAGGCCCAATGCATAGACCTGGAAGGAAGCTCTTCAGGAAATGTAAATCCGATGACTCAAAGGTGATAGCACATGATATGTATCAGGATTGTATGTCCAGGATGGCCTCGGAATGCAGGTGTGTTCTCATGGGTCTATGGCAGATTTTTCCACTCAAGGATCCTGGTGGCTACCATGAGTTTGGTGACTATCTCGGGGAAGGGAAGAGTGCTGTTTTCCACCTTAAGGGTCCCCCAAAATAGGGATTCCAGAGATGGGCTCTGTGTCTGGGCCCCTGTAAAATCCCACTAGGGTTAGGATTTGGGCCTAGGTGTGTACTAGGCCTGCAATTCGGGGTCCCAGAGATGCAATTGAGAGCGTTTGGTTGAAAGCATGCTCAGGCTGAGGTCACAATGCCTGCTTGTGCCCGGGGAAGCCATCATGAGTGCACATGGTCTCCTTGGCCATGGAGCTGCCTTCCACTTTGAGGGTTGAGCAACTATCCCAACTGTCAGAATACCTTCCATGGGGAAGGAGGAGTTCTCTATTGTGCTTCAGGTTCCCCCAATGGCAAGGATTTCAGCAAAGGTGTGGGTACAGATGCCTGAATACCAAGAATAGAAGAGAAGACAGACTTGGGCCATAGCTGGTCTCACATGCTGGATATGGGCCCTGATCTCTCAGTGGCTGACACTAGGTCCTGGCTCCGGCTATGTCAGACACAGCACTAGTGCCCAGGGCAGCCTATGAATCAGGGTTCCGTCTAGCACCGAGAAGATTGACCATCATATGGAGTTTCTGGGCAGACTCTCCAGGCCCTTTTTCTTTCTATGGGGAAGGCAGAATATTGTGTTGTAGCTCCAGAATTCCCTCACAATAGGGCTTGTGGACCAGTAGACTGAGGATGGAATTGTAAACCCAAGCTATGGCTTAATTCAGTCAAACTAAAGGCAATTCCAGTGTGCAGCGATCGAATTGAAATCCATCACCTGAGTAAGGGCGGATGTCAGATGTTTGCTCATGCTGGAGTTTGTGTCTATGATGACTGACAAATGGAGTGGTGGCTTCAAGAGGAAATGGAGAATTTCCCACGCTGGGGCTTGTGAGATGCTCCAAACAGAAGGTTTCCTTCTACCGGACAGGGGCATTCTGTTTTTTTGTCTCAAGGGTCCCAGCCAATTGCAAAGTTTGTGTAGCAGAGCACCCCCGTATGGTTGCCTGGAAACCACACCTCCACTGACCATTGCAGCTTAGGAACATGGCAAGTTCATTCTGGTGGCTCTGGGGCGAAGTACTAAGGGCTTATTTCTACATGGAATGTCATGAACATGGGTAACAATGCTGTTTTGTTACCTGGGAATTCTTAGCCTGTCATCTGTACACATCCTTGGTATTAAGGCAACTTTCCACAGACCTTTCCTGTAACCCTGCCAATGGGGGAACCTGAAGCACAATAGAGAACTCCTCTTTCCATTGCAGGAAGCCTGGCTGTTGCAATGGGTGTCCAACCCTCAAAGTGGGATCCAGCTATATGGCCAATGAGACTACGCCCTCTCCTGAGGGCCCCCCTGGGCACAAAGAGGCATGATGACCCTCAGCCTGAGCATGCTTTCAAACAAGCCCTCTCTGTTACACCATTAGGATCCTGCATTGCAGGCCTAAAATGCCCCTAGGCCCAAATCCTAACACTTGGTGGGATATCCGGGCACCCAGACCCAGAGCCCGTCTCTGGAATCCCTGTTTTGGCATAAGCCTAAGTTGGAAAACAGCATTCTTCCCAGTTTTGGAGCACCCCTAAGATGGAAAAGAGCACTCTTTTCTTCTCTGAAAAACCACCAATCTATGGAGATCCACCAGGATCCTTAGAGAGGAAAAGTCTCCCATTGAACCATGAGACCACGTCTACATTCAGAGCCCATCCTGGACACACAATCCAGATAGAAAAGCCTGTGCTACCAGCTTTCAGTCACCCTAATTACAGTTCCTGACGTGATGCCTTCTAGGTCTATGCATTGGACCTGCGATCACCTTGCCACTATCCCTGACCCAAATTTGTGTTTGCAGACTTCCCTCCCAAAACCATGGCTCTCATATCCTCAAGGAGGTGGTCTCTGAAGCCTTACCACAGGACTGGGCCTGCCATCCCCAAGGAAACTGTGCCCATCACAGTTCCCCAAAGCCTCCAAGTTAGGAGAAACCTGCAAGGCCCCTGAGCCCACCCCAATATTGGAAGTGGCTCTGGATGCAAATGCACAGTCTGAAACACCCTGATCACCTACATCCAGTCAGACAACCATATCAATGGTCCTTAGTAAGAAAATTGAACCTGATGGGCACCAAGGACATCATTGGATCTCTAGATTAGGTTGCAAGCATCAATCCTCAGAGGCCTGTTCTTGAATACCAAGTCAGGATACAACATATGTACCCTGAGCCACAAAACAGAACATCTCCTCTCCCAAGATGGAAACTGTGCACATCGACCTGTGCCAAACCCTCAGCGTGGCCCATAGCCACCAATACATTCTAAGAACTCCCTTGTAACAAACCAGTTTTGGGACACATCTGTAAGAGATTCCAAGTCAACTCAAGGCCTTGGTACTTGGCACCAGAACCACCAAAACGAACCTGTCATGTTCCTCAGCTGCAATGGTCATTGGACGTGTGCTTTCCAGTCATCCATGCGGGAGGGCTCTGCTACGCAAACTTCCACTTGAGGGACCCTGGAGGAAAAAAAAAACAGACTCCTCCTGTCCATTAGAAGGAAACCTTGTTGTTTGGAGCATCTCACAATCTTAAGCGTGGGTAATCCTCCATTGCCTCCTGAAGCCACCCCTCCATTAGTCGTCATCCTAGACACAAACTCAAGTGTGAGCAAATATCTGACATCTGCCCTTACTCAGGTGCTGGATATCTCGTATAAGCTGCTGCACATTGAAACTGACTTCCGCTTGGCACTCAATTTAAGCATAGCTGGTGTTTACAATTGCATTCTCACCCTATTTGTCCCCAAACCCTCTTGATAGGGAATTCTGGATCCATAAGGCAGCATTCTGCCTGCCCCACAGAAAGAAGTGCTTCGTGAGTCTGGCCAGAAACCCTAAATGAGGATCAATTTACTCGGCCCTGGAGAGAACCCCAATATATAGACTTCTCTGGCCACTAGTGCTGTGTCTGACACAGCCTGAGCCCAGACCTCGTGTCAGCCACCCAGAGAGCGGGGCCCATATCCAGCATGTGAGAACGGCCATGGCCCAAATCTGTCATCTCTATGCATCCTTGGTATTCAGGCATCTGTCCCCAGACCTTTGCTGTAATCCCTGCCTATGGGGGAACATGAAGCACAATAGATATTTCCTCCTTCCCCATGGCTGGAAACCTGGCCATTGGAATGTGTGTCCATCCCTCAGTGTGGGAGCCAGAAAATGGACAATGGGACCACGCCCACTCCTGAGGGCCACCCTGGGCACAAACAGGCATTGTAATGCTCAGCCTGAGCATGCTTCCAAACAAGCCCTCTCAGTTGCACCACCAAGATCCTGCATTGCAGGCCTGGTCTGCCCATAAGCCCAAATCCCAACCCTTGGTGGGATTTTCCAGGCGCCTAGACCCAGAGCCCATCTCTGGAATCCCAGTTTTGGGGCACACGTAAGATCGAAAATAGCAGTCTTCCCATCTCAAAAAGTCATCAAAATATTGGGAGCCGCCAGTATCCTTAGAGGAAAAATCTCCCATAGACCCATGAGGCCACAGCTACATTCTGAGGTCACCCTAGACACACAATCCAGATATAAAAGCCTGTGCTTCCACCTTCGGGTCATTCCAGTTACTGTTCCTGACGAGTAGCCTTCCAGGTCTACACATTGCCCTGCGATAACCTAGCCACTAAACCTAACCCGAGTTTGTGTTTGCAGACTTCCCTCCCAGAACCATGGCTCACATGCCCTCCAGGGTGGAGTCTCTGGAGCCACACTACAGGACTGTGCTTGCCATCCCCATGGAAATTGTGCATGTCAGTTAACCAAACCCTCCAGAGTTGGTTGAAACATTCAAGACCCCTGTGGCCACCCCAATATTGGAGGTTACTCTGGACATAAGTGCGCAGTCTGAAACTCCCTGATCACCTACATCCTGGCAGACACCCAAGTCAACTTTCCTAAGTCTGAAGATTGAACCTCTCATGCCCCTGGGACTCATTGGAACCCTAGATTAGGTTGTCGGGCATCTGTCTTCAGAGGCCTGTTCTTGAATAGGAACTTATGATATGGCATGTGGTCCCTGAGCCACAAAACACTACATCTCCTGTCCCCAGAAGGTAACCGTGCTCTTCGACCTGTGTTAAACCCTCAGGGTAGGAGAATCTTGCAGGCACCTTAGCCACCAACACATTCTAAGATCTACCTGGTAAAAAAAACCAGCATTGTAACCCATCTTCAAGAGATTCCATGTCAACTCAAGACCTTGGTGCTTCGCCCCAGAAGCACCGTAAAGAACCTGCATGTTCCTCAGCTGCATTGGTCAATGGAGGTGTGCTTTCCAGGCCTCCATGTGGAAGGGCTCTGCTACCCATACTTTTCACATGGGGGGCCCTGCAGAAAACATACCAGACTCTAACTGTCCAGTAGAAAAAACAA